>NC_091790.1:142004558-142307352 GCF_041296235.1 Equus asinus | reverse complement strand
CAGACAAAACATGCGGTCAAAAGCTCATAAATTTGATATGTGAGAGAGATTCTGAAACAAAAATTAAAAAGTATTCAGCTGACTGTATGAGGGAGAGTAAGAGACTCTGGATATCACTAACTTTTTTAATCTAATGAGAAAAGAATAAGATCAAAATTGTTTGGAATAAAACTTAGTTTGGTTTTGAACAAACAGGCTAGTAATGTCTAGCAGATTTGGGGGAATAAGGCTGGCCTTAAAAATCATGCCAGAATCATTAAATAACAACAGATATTCTTTATTGACAACCTACTATCCTATATAGCTTATGCAAGGCACTGACATACTCCTACACCAACGCTATTAACTTTTTTTTTTTTTAAGGACTTTGAGGTTTGCATAATCATATACCCTAGTTATGGTCACTCCGGATAAGTAGTGAAATAAGGATTCACTCGGACTCAAAGGTCAGCCTCTTCAATGAGGCTAAGACTCATACATTTAAAATCCAAATAAACTTGTTTACAGAAATTCAAGAGTGTGCTGAATGTGACAAATCAAGAACTAAACGATAGGTTTAGAAAATTAGTGATATTAAATCAAAGAACTGGGCCTGATGTGTAGTTTAAAAGGAAAGAACACTGGGTGGCCACTAAGGTGAAGGAAGTTGTTTGGTACATTTAGGATCAACAGCATGAAGGCTTGTGGATGGCAGCGGGAGTACTGCTTGCGAGCATAAGCAATTGCAGAGCCATATTCTGCTAAAATAATGATGTTGTCTGGTCAAAAGAGGGGAAAACCCTGCTCAGACTTTGATCTGTACTGAAAGGTAATAAATTCCATTGGCCTAGAGATTTCAAGGCCTTGGGTAATAACCACTAGGAAATAATTTTAAGGAAGATTGTAATAACTGACTTTACATGGTTTCAAGTTTAATTCTGATAAATCACTGTTTAAATAATAATTTTTAAAAATTATGAAAATTTTATAAGTAAAGGTAAGTCTATTTATAAATTCCCTGTTCTGGTTCAGTAATCTTTAATTTTCATTTTTGTGTCATTCTTATAAGGTTTTAATAATTTTTCTAAAAGAGAAATAACTATTTTATCTTATAAGTCATAAATGTCTATTTCAAAAATAAATCGGGGACTAAAGAAAGTGCTTGAGAAAAAAAGTAAAAAATTAACAAAATCACACCAGAGATAACCGTTCAATATTTCAAGGCAGAAATTTTGAGATTTTTTTCTATGCATGCATATAAACCACTTAATTTACTATAAATACCGGAAAAGCAAGCTCCACAAAGGAAGGTATAAACAATTTTCCAAGGATATGTGTCAACATATTTATTTTTTTAAAATCCTTTCTGCTACTGTTTGGTGCTATATCAACTTGCCAATTGCATTAAGTGCTTCAATTCTGTGCAAAAACACTAATTTTATACTTTAGAATTTGTTATATATTATCGACTCTTTTTTGCAGTGCATCTCTTGATTTAAATAGGATGGTCAAAACCTAAGTAGAAAAAAAGTGTAGACATAGTTGTGAGACATAAGTGATTACATTAACCTATGAAAATGAGAACTTCAATCATAAAACGATTTACCACTTAATCAAAATGAATGCATTAGTTGTACAATATAAAGACATAAGTGAAAAATGTATTTATAGAAAACATACCTATTGTGTCTCTTATTCTTTGTCCTAATGAAGTAATCCATATTGAAGATGCTCTGGTAAGCCAGCTTGGAGACATGTATGGTTTAAATCTTGGTGAAAAATTAGCCCACTGATTTAGTTAATTAACATTATAAAATTAAAATCTAGAATTTGATAGATGTGAAGTAAATATTTATCACATGTAGAATGAATGAAAGGTGGATTCATTAATTCATTCATTGGTCAACATTTATGTAGCTCATACCATGCATCATATGATGCTGTTACTGGGATAGAGTGATGAGCAAAATAATCTTTCCCTCTAGAAGTTTACTATATAGTGGGGAGAAAAAAGCAAAAATAAAATTATAAACCAATGTGTACGGATGCTTACATTTGCCTGGGTGGTGAGTTGAATGACAGTGGAGTTGCCATGCACAGAGTGATGACAACAGAATTGATTTGTGAAGGATGAGTAGAAATTTACTATAATTGCCATGATTTTAATTTTAATTTTGCAAGAGAAGAAAACAAATGTCAGATCTTGCAACTAATAAATAGAGTTAGAAATAAAAACTCCTGTTTTTCTATGTTATAAACTTTAGTTATCCCATTATGTCATATTAACAGATGCAGAAGCAGAACTCTAGAAACTTTTTTGTTTTTTGGCTGAGGAAGATTTGCCTGAGCTAATATCTGTTGCCAATCTTTGATTTTTTTTTTCTTTGTGAACTGCTCCCACAGCATGGCCGCTGACAGACAAGTGATGTAGGTCCGTGTCTGGGAACTGAAGCCAGGCCAGCAAAGCAGAGTGTGCCAAATTTAGCCACTAGGCCACCAGGGCTGGCCCCCGAAGTCCAGAAATTTAACTGAGATCCCAGAGTTATTAGCTGCATCAGGGCAACAAAGAATCTTAATGTAGATCTAAAGTTCTCCATTATCATTATTTTTTGTCAGGACACATAGAGCAGAGGAAATACTTAGACACATGGATTTGTATAATTGAATTACTGGCACCAACATTTCAATAATATTTGGCTGATATCAAAAGTGGGAGAATTATAAGCCTTTCCCCAGGTGTATCTTCTGGCCTCAATTGTCTTCCAAATTCTCACTAACTTTTGAGAATGTCTGTTAAATATACCCAGTGCATTGTCGTGGACAGATCTGGCTGAGAAGCCACAGCCCCAAAATTGCCCAGCATATTGCCTTTTCATGGCTTCCTACATCATCTTAGGCTGGACAGTCATTTATTGCTGAAAACTCAGCCAAAACATATTAAGCAACTACTATGAGCTGGAGACCATCCAATTTGGCATACCACAATACACAGAACACAGCTTTTATTCTATAAGGACTTGCATCCACTCACTCTGGTACTTTGTCTAAAAACACAAAACAATTTTTGAGGCTGTTTCTGGTCCTAATATTTTATAATTTATGTATATGAACCCTTCTTAAGTTTGCCTATAATAGAGATACAACTATAGCCAGTATTAAATAAAGGCTGACTAAAAATAATCCTGGGCATATTGTCTTTGACCCTAGCATTTTATCTGTAAAAGTTATTTTGATAATTTGGCACATCTATTTTTTAAAATTCCATGAGTAGTTATTCAATGAACTCCATATACCAGAAACTGCATGATATATAACCTTTCACAACACTTGAATGTCACATTTTTCTTAGAAATGAATTTCCTCTTGTCTGACAGTCTTTTTCTGAAACCTGTAAGCATAAAATTAAAACACCAAATACCTATGAAAATGGTTTTCTGAATTAGAGAAATTTACGTTATGTATTTGATAGGATACTGATGAGAACATTTCTTCTATGTTTTAAATATATATCTTTTCTGTAACTTGATTTTTCAGTTAAAATGATGTCTAGAAAATAATCCTAGAATGAGGTACCAGAAGAAATGATTTTAAAGTCTGTGCCAACCAAAAATAAAAGAGAGAGAACATTTCAGAATATAATTACAAGAAAATTAGAAATTTACAGGAACATTAGAAATCAATTAATTTTTACATCTTTATGACCATCTAAATTTCTTTTCTGATTCCCAAAAATCAATTGACTCATCTTATAACTATATTTAATTCTTTTTCCAGAATGGTATAATAAATCACTTAGATGTAAATTAATTACCTGTTTCTGAAAACATTATTTAAATACTAAAGTTCATTTTTGGTCTATTAGAAGTTATTGAATAGTTGCATCTCAGTCTCTTTACCTCTCTGGAACCTATAAGAAAGTCACTAAATTGTTAAAGATTTTTAGGTGTTTTTTGTTTTGTATCTGTGTATCTCTGTGTAGATATTCTGAACTAAAGATAAGTTAATAGAAGCTTAAAATAAATTTTTGCATAGCACCTAAGAAATATAGACTTTGTCACATAAATAGTAGTGATACGTAAACCATTTCCTTAAAATAATATGTATGTCATAGACTTTTATGTTTTCATGGGTGTTTATTTGCATTTTCTAAAATGAAGTATTTTTATGAATAACAAGAGAAATTGATGTATGCATGGGAGCAAGTGATAGGTAAGCCCAAAGTCATGGCCCAGTTCCTAGTCTTTTTCCCTCATAAGAGTAACAGCTCTTTGTCTCCCAATTCAGATCCCTAGATTGTGACCGAGGTAGAACAGTGCCTTATTCTACACAGGAATATAAATATAATAATAGTCACCATAGACTGGGCAATTACTCTTTAGAACATATTTGTCATTCCCTACAAGAAAACTGAGGTTGAAAAGGTTACATAACTTACCCATTACCAAAAATCAATAAATATAGGAAGCAGATTTGAATTTCTATTTGTCTGGTAAAGAAGCCCTTACTGTTTCTCTTTGAAGACTTCTTCCCAGGTAGGAAAGTGGCCTTTCATCTGGACATGCAGCAGAGAAGAAAGACAAAACTTCTTGCAGATACGAAAAGCTAGCCTTTGATATTGACTGGCCCACCTCTGCCTAGAAAGGCTTTAGCATCACAAATTCTCAATCATTTTAAGTGGGCTACCTTTGGGGAGATTCTTTCCACCTGGGTAAATTAGGGACGCATGCACAGATGCCTTAGATGTGGCCAAGAACACCTGTTGTGTTTATACATGAAGGAGGTGAAAAGGGAAGAAACAAGAAATGAGAGTGATGGAACCGCCTTGACTGGGCGATTTAATTTTCCATTGACAGAAAAACAAAAGAACATATATTTTTTCCTTTGTCACATTTGTCAAACAGCTAAATCAGGATTTGTTGAATAATAGGACAGGTGGCCTAGAGAGGTAGTCACCAGCCTATCCCTATAGACACTGTGATAAATGTTCACAAGAGCAGAGCCTGTGTGTCCATCTGCCAGAGGTACTTTAGCAAAGACTTTCATTGGCTGGACTTCTGAGTCCTTCCATCTCTGAGATTAAGTAATTCTAATTTAAAAATTATATTTTCCTGAACTTTCTATTTAGGGCAAAGAGATGGTGTGGGTAAGAAAAACAACATTTGAATGCAAATGCATTACATGATACCCATCAATTCCCTGCCAAAATGTTCACTTTATATAGTTAGCATTCTTGTCATCTAAATATAGTAGGTCTAAATTGGGGAAAACAATATATTTTATTTTTAACATGCAACTTAAATGTTAAATTTCCTTTGGTTGATATGAAATACTTTTTATTGCAATAAAATGACACTGGAAGTTCTATCTAAAAATAAAATATGTGACTATAAAATGCATTCATCAGTTATTTTTTCCCTCTTTCATCATTTAATTGCCTGATTTTCCATAAATATGCTAAAAAGGAACAGAATGGATTAGTTGAGCTCAATTTACTTCTCTGGACAAGATCTGAGCAATTAAAGAGATCAATCCTATTTATAACATTTTCTGATTCCAACATTTCCCGGGTTAGAATGTCTTTCTTTTTTTATTTATAATATAAAAGTCCCACATATCTCTTTACCAACTAGGAAAGCTTTTTTTAATTCCACTAGCTGTGAATATATCTCTCATTGTCATAACATTGAACAAAGTAGGATACTTAAAAAGCAGCTTTAAAGTTAAAGAAATTAACAATATGCCCCGGATTAACTGTAATCTGCTGAGACATCTCAGTCGGCATTGTGCTATGATAGAGATAAACCAAATCAAAGCAGATCTGCTCCGAACTATTTTCAACTCAGCACATCAAGTAAAATGGCTACTTGTTCCATATGTTGTTTATTCCAAAACATGAAGGATATTTTATATTAAACATCTGCCTGCATATTGCTTCCATAACCACAGGCATCTGAGAAAAAAAAAATCACAAACTTCATTGACGGCATTTTATGACCTTTAAATGAACAATATAATAACATTTCATTTAGACTGACAATAAACCAGGCTTTCAGGTTTGATGTAATTTTCAGAGGGCTTATGTCGCCAGGATCCACGATATAGTTCATATCAATGCGAAGAACCATGAGTGATGGCAACCAATGAGATCCATAAGAGGCTTGAGGGGTTTTTTTTCCTTTATATATTTAAATTTTTTAAACTCTTCAAACTTCCCCTCTAATTACAAGTAATTTTCAACCTTTATTCCTGATGTCTAAAGTCTTCTACTAACCGGCTCCAATATGTGCTTCAAACAAGTTCCAAGTAACATTTTTAAATCCTTCTCTTTTTGAAAATGATCTATGCGTTTTTCCTTGAGTGTACCTGGCTCAAGCTTCCGTGAGTGTCTAGTTTTTGCACTTGTTTTTCCCCCTTCTTCTCTTTCAGCTGTTATATCTTGCCCTCTGCTGTCTTCTATTAAAGGAGGACATCTAAACTCAGTCGTGAGTCATGGCTTCCTTTTTTATGAATCCTACCCATTAAACATTCACAGACTATTGTATTCTGCAATGATGTTTCCATTCTGTGTATTCCCACAACATGTCTCATATCTTCTCTTCTTTTGGAAGCTAGTATTATGGACTTCTTTAAATAATTTTTTATAATAGTATGTATCAATTTTACATAATAAATATTATTTACTGTTATACTATCTTATATCTATATGTGGTATCTTTAAATAGACTGTTATTCCTTGAGAGCAGGAGATTTGCCTTTCTTACAGTTTCTAGCTTTGTGTATTGGTTAACTTGACATCATAATCTAAGAATGCATTTTTTCACATTTGGAGAATCGAAGTAATTTTTAACCTTAAAAAAAGAGTAATTGTGCCCCTCTAACCAAATTTCATTTATCTCCGAGATGTTACCAAGAAAGGAAAGACGCAA
Source organism: Equus asinus (assembly GCF_041296235.1). Lineage (NCBI taxonomy): Eukaryota > Metazoa > Chordata > Mammalia > Perissodactyla > Equidae > Equus > Equus asinus. The sequence continues at coordinate 142,300,447 of NC_091790.1, read as the reverse complement.
TGTGGGGGAAGCACTGTATCGATATCTAACAAGCTATTCTAACAAGGTACAATGTTTCTCATCTGTATAAGTATATACATTTGGATCAGTTTATTAGATTAATTGAAATGAGATACGTTCAGTGATTCCTTGGTTGCAAAACGAAAGAATTTCCCCAAGAGTTCTTTACTCAATGGTTCTGAATATTGGCTACACAAGAAAAGCAACTACGGAACTTCTTAAAAACAGAGATGCCCAGGCCTCTATTGGAACAATTAAGATAGAATCTACAGAGATGAATCTCGGGCACCTACTTTTCTTTTTAAGTTCTCCAAGTGATTTTAATATGCAACCAGAGTTAAATACCAGTAGTTTAAAGGGAGTTATGATAAAGAAAAGTAGCTGGGAGGGTGGCAAAGAGTGAATGAGCCTTGCCCCAAAGACTGATCCAGAGAAATGTGGGTATACCCTCTATTCCCATTCTGGAAGACAGCTTAGACTTTGCCTGTCTCTGATGTGCATGCAACTGCCTGTTGGCCCAATTCCACTGCAACATGCAAATTCCTATAAATGTCAGTTGCCTCTTCAGTCCAGTGACACAACTCAGAAGTATGAATTATTTCTGGACTATGAGGTAAATAATGCCAATTTAATTAAACTCAGTTCATTAAATTAAAATAAATGATATAGTCTACTGCTACCACTTCTGTACCTAGTTTGATTATCATTTTCTTGGGTTTGCCTTTATGCTTAAACTCCGTGTTTTGCTATCAGAAAATGTCTGAATTCTCTGACTCCAGTGCTTTCCAATGATATAGGATCCAGGTGAAGGAGCTGAATATTGTAGGCCTAGAGATAATATAAATAAGACAGAAGATGCACTGCTATAGGGTGCAACAGAAGTAAAGACTTATTATTATCAGCCAATTTAAGGTGAATTTAGCTAAAGCTACCCGAAGCAGTGACTCTCAAGCTCTAGTGGGAATAGGAATACCCTGAGGGTCCATCCTTTTTGATTCAGTAGATTTGGAGAGGTGCCTTGGCTACATACAATGGAGATGTTCCCTGAACCATTCCTTGCAAAACATTCTCCACGCCAGTTATACATTAAATTAACATGGGACACTTTTAAATAATACTATGTTGTGGATCTTATACAGAATCACTGGGAATAGGGTCTTGCTATTTTTCAAAAGCCCCCTGGGAGATTTTGGTGTACACTGGAGCCAATGACTGGGGTCTGGCATATGTATAGTTCTCAGATCTCGCATTATCAGTGGATTCAATTTTACTTAGGAAGTGTTAATTACAACATAAATATACCTTTCTAACAAACTACAAAATAATAATTATAAATAACAAGCATCCTTCATCACTAAATTCTATTTGAATTCTGAGCAGTCAGAAACAAGAGTGATATTAGTTAATTTGAGGACAGAGCAGAAAGAGGTTTCAAATTTGCTTTAAGACTAGGTCTCTCCCTGCTCTAGAGTTGCCTCTGCCAAGCCCCATACATTCCAAGTCCTCCTGTTCAACTAGTCAACCACAAAAGTATGGTGGGGTCAAGTCAAACAACTGGACTGACAATGCGGACCAAACAACAACCTCAGTTGACTATGCTGTAAAAAAGAAAATGGTTATTTAATTTTAGTGCCTTATCAATTCAATCACAATGATAGAATTTAATGTTTGGTTAGGTTTATTGGAAGGGAAAAGGGCAGCACTGTAAGCAGTTAGGCATCCTCTTCAAATCCCCCATAATTTTATAAAATCCTACCATAAACCCTGTCCCATTTATCAAACTCCTCAAAAGAATGGAAGTGTGTGTTTGACAGATACTTATTGGAAATTTGAGATTAATATCAAAGATATTATATCTTTCTGTGAGAATTGGAATTACTAACAAAAATTATATATGGAACAGAACATGCAGATATGATCTGACATGATAACCATTATCCAGTAACATTTTGATCATACGGGAGGCAATGCCTAAGATAAAATGTCCTCTGCTTCCTCCTCTGTTCTCTCACATCCCTTCTCTTAAACATGTATAAAAAGATAAAGCCCTGCAGGGGACATGAACAAACATTTCTCCAAATAAGATATACAGATAGCCAATAGGCACATGAAAAGGTGCTCATCATCACTGATTATCAGGGAAATGCAAATCAAAACTACACTAAGATATCACCTTACACCCTTTAGAATGGCTAGAATAACGAAAGCAAAAAATAACTAATGTTGGAGAGATTGTGGAGAAAGAGGAACCCTCATACACTGCTGGTGGGAATTCGGACTGGTGCAGCAACTGTGGAAAACAGTATAGAGAGGCCTCAAAAAACGAAAAATAGAAATACCATATGACCCAGCCATCCCACTACTGGGTATCTATCCAAAGAACTTGAAATCAGCATTCAAAAAGACCCATGCGCCCCTATGTTCATTGAAGCATTACTCATGATAGCCAAGACATGGAAGCAATTTAAGTGCCCATCAACTGATGATTGGATAAAGAAGACATGATATATATATACCAAGGAACACTACTCAGTCATGAAAAAGGGTAAAATCATCCCATTCACAACAACATGGATGGACCTTGAGGGCATTACGTTAAGTGAGATAAGCCAGATAGAGAAAGACAATCTCTGTATGACTCCACTCACATGTGGAAATTAAACATGTGGACAAAAGGAACAGATTAGTGGCTACCAGGGGAAAAGGGGGGGTGGGAGTGGGCACAAAGGGTGAAGTGTTGCACCTATAATATATGACTGACAAATAATAATGCACAACTGAAATTTCACAAGCTTGTAAACTATTATAATCTCAGTAAAAAGTAAAAAAAAAAAAAGATAAAGTCTTGGCTAACACTGAGAAGTAGGTAAGATTTTCTTTTGCACCTCTTATACATTGTTTTCTAAACTTATTCTTCTTTTCTTTGATCAGGAGAAATTATTAGTATAAAGAGAAAAACAAAAATAGCAGAAATTTCTAGAATCAGTACAGGTCAGTAAGGAACTGAGCTTGGATTAGGGTGGTCTTTAAGCTTCACCTCAGGTCACATTCATTTACTAGATAATTCACTCATTCAGAAAACATTTATTGGCTTATGGTATGCCAGAAAATGTGTTGGATTCTAAAAGAACAACCATGGTCTCAGCCATCAATGAATTTATATCTTGTGAGTAAGACTGGTTTATAATCCTAATAATAAGTGCAAAAGCTGATAAACTCTATGAAGAAAAATAAAAGGTGCTCTGAGAAAAATAAAATGAAATATAATCAGGATGGTAGCTCCAATCTTTAAACATTGGTAGAAAAAAGAAATTAAAAATAAAGACTAAAGACATAATTTAAAAAATAAAGAACAGAGAAATAGGAGAAAAGCCAGAAGAGGGAGATTTGGACAATAGGAGAAAAGAAAAGGTGTTACAATAAAAGGAGTGGGCAACTGTAGTAACTATGTTGGAGAGTCAAGTAAGTTCAAAGCAAAGAAGTGTCCACAAAGTTTTACAACCTGAAATTCATCAATGGTCATAGTAAGGTCAGTTTCATGAAATAATTGCTATTGGGGTAATTTACAATGGAATTGAAGAGTAAATATATGGAAAGTGGTATGGATGTGTCTTTAAAAGAAGATGAAATACATGGATGGATATCTTGAGAAGTTCTCCTACAGACGAACGTCTAAATTTGAGGTAAATCCTGCAATAAAAATATAAAATCGCATTTATTTTGGTTTTGTTTTATTTAGTTTTTTAAAAAATAGCTCATACTAGAACAGGTTTTAATGCTACTGGAAATAACTTATCAGAAAGGGAAAGAAGTAAGATGCGGAAGAGAAAGGAAAGGAGGGAACGATGAAGAGTGTGGGGGCAGATGTAACACAGAACCTAGTTGGAGGGACTGTCCTCTGCTTAGATCAGAGTCAATACAATACTATTAACAGAAAAGAGAGAGAAAAAAGGTGGTAAAAAAAAAAAAAGTTAAAAAGCAGTAGAATGTCCTCAACTGACTGTTGTAATTTTTTAAATCAAGAATTAGAGGGGCCGGCCCCGTGGCACATCAGTTAAGTGTGCACATTCCATTTAGGCGGCCCAGGGTTCACCTGTTCAGATCCCCAGTGCAGACATGGCACCACTTGGCACACCATGCTGGGGTAGGCGTCCCACATATAAAGTAGAGGAAGATGGGCACGGACGTTAGCCGAGAGCCAGTCTTCCTCAGCGAAAAGAGGAAGATTGGCAGCAGTTAGCTCAGGGCTAATCTTCCTTAAAAAAAAAAGAATGAGAAAAAATAAATTAGCGGAGCGTGGAGTGGAGGAAAGAGGAATGAGAGATTTGAGGAAAGAAAAGAAGAGATAGTAAAGAGTTTTATTGAAATGGGAAAGGAAACTCACTAGGAAAATTTGACGAAGTGTAAGGTGTGAACATCAGCTGAAAGAGGGAAGAGACAGAGAAACAAAGCTAGATGTTGTAATAAAGATGGTCAGAAATAGTCACTGCTGAGGATGGGAAATAAGACTCCTAAAACCTTAGACACTGACTTTTCCATTCTAACATATGAGAGGCCAATGATCTATGGCAGTAATTCTCAACTGGGGTGATTTCCCTCCTTTTCCCACAGGGACATTTGGCAATGTCTGGAGACATTTTTGTTGTAACTGAGAGAATCCAACTGACATCTAGTGTATAGAGGCCAGAAATGGTGCTAAATATCCTACACTGCACATGATGCCCTCTGACCCCAACCAAGAACAATCTGACCCTAACTGTCGATAAGCCAGCCCTGGTGGTCTGGTGGTTAAGATTCAGTGCTCTTACCACTGCACCCTGGGTCCATTTTTTGGTCAGGGAAGCACATTACCCAACTGTTCGTTGTCATACCGTGGTGACTGCATGTTGCTGTGATGCTGAAAGCTATGCCAATGGTATTTCAGATACCAGCAGGGTCACCCATGGTGGACAGGTTTCAGCGGAGCTTCCAGACTAAGACAGACTATGAAAAAGGACCTGGCCACCTACTTCCAAAAAAACTGGCCATGAAAACTCTATGAATAGCAGAGGAGCATTGTCTGATATAGCGCCAGAAGGTGAGAGGATGGCGCCAAAAGACCAGGTAGGGTTCCACTCTGTTGTACACGGGGTCACTAGGAGTTGGAGTCAAGTCGACGGTGCCAACACCAACAAAACTGTTATTCTCAACTGTCAAAGTTGAGAAACATTGGTCTAAGGAAAGATGACTTTAAAATTTAGAATTTTCTGCTACTGGATGCTAAAATTTTTGTTAAAGAAATGTATAGTCTTCAATGGATATTTTGGTTTCATTACAAATCCCTAAATCAAGAAGATTTTCTTTTTTCCTAGCTAAACATTTCCTATAGCAATTTAGATTCAGTTTATTTTATTCTCTCCTCAAGGAATTTAGAAAAGAAATACTCCCTAACATTTTTTTAAAAACAATGTTAATAAGTATAACCTGTTTAACCACTCTCTGCTTTCTCATTCGTGTATTTTCCAAAACATAGCTCACTTTTTGATAATAGAGGTTTGTTTTGGATACAAAAGCATTCCCGTGACAATAACTACTACCATAGTTTGGCAGTGTTCCAAAGGCATCCAGGAGGAGTGGAAAGGTCTATGTAGAAGGAAATGGTTTTATAATGTCAAGACCAAGGAAGAGGGTGTTATAAATAATGTTATAAATGTTTTCCTTAGAAGTCTAAATGCAAATCCCTATAATACAATGTTACTATTACAGTAAACACTTCTTAAAACAAGTATATGCTCTATTATAGTTGCCAGAGGACCTATAATTCATCCTGCCTTTGAATAAGAGGCTATGGCTATGAATTAGCTAAGAGCTAAGCACAAATGGAAGCAAACCAAACAGCCCAACTGTGCTGGGAAAATAGTAAAGGCGTGTTCTCAGAGGAATACCTACAACATCCTAAGTCTGAGCTCCATATGTAAGTAGGTCAAACTAGTCAATGCAGAACCTACATTTAAATGGGATAACTGTTCCATAGGTAAGTTTCAGGTCAAAAACAGATAAAAATGCATAGACATTTGAATCAAATAATTATATGCTAAACTATCTCATTAATAGTAGCAGTTATATTCTATTCCATGAATCATTTGTTTCAAAGAATTTTAAATCACAGTAATCATATTTAAGGGAGTTGAAGATTTGCAGATTTTGACTTTCTTTCAAAAACTATATAGAAATTTTGGTTCCTTGGGATCAAGTGAAACAAGGATTATTTTATCCCTTGAAAATTTAGATGATTTTATTGTAAAAGCTTATGAATAGCTCATCTCTCCCTGCATGTGACTAAATGGAATAGATGCAGATTAAAAAAAAATCAAACTTCAACAGAAACTGCATTTTTACTCATGTGGTATTTAAACTGCTTTTTAAATTAAACTTTTTTGTATTTGAGATAATTGTAGACTCACATGCAGTTGTAAGAAATAATACAGAAAGATCCTTGTACCCTTTACTCAGTGGTCCTCAATGGTAAAGTCTCGCAAAATCATAGTGCAACAGCACAGCCAGGGTATTGGCATGAATACAGTCAAGGTACACAACATTTCTATAACCTTAGATATGACTCATGTTGCTCTTCAACAGCTACACCATTTCCATCCCGCCCCCACTTTCTCCTTAATCGGTGACAATCGCAAATCTGTTCTCCGTTCCTATGATTTTGTGATTTTAAGGATGTTATATTAACGAAATCACAGAGCACGGAACATTTTGGGACTGACTTTTTTCACTCAGCATAATTCTCTGGAGATTCGTTACAGTTGTTGCTTTTATCGATACTTTGTTCATTTTTACTAGTTGAAAGAAATGTGAGTTGTTCTCACTTTTGGCTATAACAGATAAGGCTGCTATAACAATCGGGTACAGGGTTTGTGTAAACGTAAGTTTTAGTTGCTGAGCCATACAAAAGTCGCACGTGTATTTTTTAAAGAAACTGCCAAACTGCCACAGTGGCTCTGCCATTTTGCATTCCTACAAGATGATGAGTGATATATGCGTGATCCGCTTTCTCTGATCCTGGCCAGCACTTGGTGTTGTCACTATTTTTCATTTTAGTCATTCTGATAGTCGTGTAGTGACATCTCATTGTGGTTTTAATCTGCATTTCCCTGATGGCTAATGATGTTGAACATGTTTTCACGTGCTTATAGACCACCTGTATCTTCAATGAAATGTCTCTTCCTGTTTTTTTGCCATTTTGTAATTGTATATTTTGTTTGTTTTTACTATTGAGTCTTGAGAGCTCTTTGTTTATTCTATACATAGTCGTTTGTTGGAAATATGCGGTTTGCAAATATTTCTCAGCCCGTAGCTTGATTTCCTATCCTCCTAACGGTGTCTTTTATAGAACAAAAGTGAACTTAGTGAAGTCCAATTTTTTCCCTTTTTCCTTTGATCAATCCTGCTTTTGGTGTATAGTATAAGAATTCTTTGCCTAGACCTTGGATTCTTAGATCCCTAAGAATTCTCCTATTTTTTTTCTTAGAGTTTTATATTTTACAATTAAGTCTGTGGTCAATTTTTGTTAAAGTTGGTATTCTTTTTTATTGGCATTTCAGAGATGAACCAACAGAGATGAAACTTGGGACAGCACAGAAGCTTGCATACATTAGGTGCTCAATAAATTTTTCTTGAATTAATAAGGAATGAAGGATCCAGAGAAGTTCAATAATTTGCCCAAGATGGCATATGTGGAAAGTTAGCAGATTCAGCCTTACAACACATCAGATCTTGCTCACATATTTTTAGTTCAATTCTCTATTTTTATTTAGGCTTCAATTTAAAAAAATGATATAATCTTATTTGTGTAAAATTTTATACGTATGTAGAGAGAAGAATGAAAGAATGATTTTCTTTTTTTTCTGATTTTTTTATTGAAGTCATCATGGTTTATAACATCGTGTAATTTGAAGTGTAGATTATTATTTACCAGTTTCTGTATAGACTGCAGCGTGCTCACCACCAACAGTCTAATTTTTATCAGTCACTATATATATGTGCCCATTTACCCCTTTCGCCCACCCCCCAACTCTCTTCCCCTCTGGTAACTGCTAATCTATTCTCTTTATCCATGTGCCAGTACCAAGCTATTTTGATAACTATAGCTTTGCAGTATATTTTGAAGTCAGGGATTGTGATGCCTCCACCTTTGCTCTTTTTCTCAGGAGTGCTTTGGCTATTCAGGGTCTTTTGCTGTTCCATATGAACTTTAGGATTCCTTGCTCTATTTCTGTGAAGAATGTCATTGGGATTCTGATTGGGATTGTATTGAATCTGTGGATTGTTGTAGGTAATATGGGCATTTTAACTATGTTTATTCTTCCAATCCATAAGCATGGAATATCTTTCCATTTCTTTATGTCATCTTCGATTTCTTTCAATAATATCTTATGGTATTCAGTGTATAGGTCTTTCACCTCCTTGGTTAAATTTATTCCTAGATATTTTATTCTTCTTTCTTGCGATTGTAAATGGAATGGTATTCTTGAATTCTTTTTCTGCTACTTCATTATTAGTGTATAGAAATGCAATTGATTTTTGTGGGTAAGTTGATTTTGCACCCTGCAACTTTGCTGTAGTTTTTAGTTATTTCTAATAGTTTATGGTGGATTCTTTAGGATTTTCTGTATACACAATCACATATGATTCTAAGAATTTATCCATTTCTTCTAGTTTATCCAATTTTTGGCATACAGTTTTTCATAGTATTCTCTTATAATCCTTTGTATTTCTGTGGTATCCATGGTAATTTCTCTTCTTTCATTTCTAATTTTATTTATTTGGGCCTTTTCTCTCTTTTGTTAGTGAGTCTGGCTAAAGGATTGTCAATTTTGTTTATCTTCTCAAAGAACCAACTCTTAGTTTCATTGATCCTTTCTACTGTGTTTTTGGTCTCTATTTCATTTATTTCTGCTGTAATTTTCATTATTTCCCTCCTTCAGCTGACTATGGGCTTTGTTTGTTCTTCTTCTTCTAGTTCTGTTAGGTGTAGTTTAAGATTACTTATTTGAATTTTTCTTGTTTGTTAAGGTGGGCCTTTATTGCTATGAATTTCCCTCTTACCCACTTTTGCTGCATCCCATAAGAGTCAATATGCTGGATTTTCATTTTCATTTGTCTCCAGGTATTTTTTGAAATCTCCTTCGACTTCTTCATTGATCCAATGGTGGTTCAGTAGCATGTTCTTCAGTCTCCACATATTTGTCACTTTCCCAGCCTTTTTCTTGTAGTTGATTTCTAGTTTCATAGCATTGTGGTAGAAAAGATGCTTGATATGATTTCAATCTTCTTAAATTTATTGAAGCTTGCCTTGTTGCCCAACAGATGTTCTATCTTTGATAATGTCCCATGTGCAGTTAAGAAGAATGTGATTCTGCTGTTTTTGGATGGAATGTTCTGTATTATCTAAGTCCATCTGGTTTAGTTTTTCATTTAAGTCCACTATTTCCTTGTTGACTTGCTGTCTAGATAATCTATCCATTTATGCCAATGGAGTGTTAAGATATCCTTGTGTTGCTGTTAACTTCTCCCTTTAGGTCTGCTAATGGTTGCTTTATATACTTTGGTGCTCTTGTGTTAGTTGCATATATGTTCATAAGTGTTATGTGCTTTTGGTGGAATGTCCCTTTTATGATTATACAATGCCCCCTTTGTCTCTCAATGCCTTTTTTATCTTGAAGTTTGCTTTGTCTCATATAAGTATGGCAACACCTGCTTTCTTTCACTTGCCATTTGCTTGGAGTATCATCTTCCATCCCTTCACTCTGAGCCTGTGTTTGTGTTTAGAGCTGAGATGTGCTTCCTGGAGGCATCATATTGTTGAGTCTTGTTTTTTAATCCATCCAGCCACTCTGTGTCTTTTGATTGAAGAATTCATTCCATTTACATTTAGAGTGATTATTGATATATGAGGGCTTAATACTGCCATTTTATCTCATGTTTTCCAGTTCTATATTTCCATCGTTTCTCCTCCCTTGTATTTCTGACTGCCATCTCAGTTTAGTGGTTTTCTGTAATGATTTTCTCTTTATTTATGATTTATGTCTCTGCTATGATTTTTTTGTTTAGTGATTGCCATGAGGTTTGTATAAAAGATCGTGCAGATGAGATAGTCATTTTCTGATAGCCTCTTATCTCCATTATCCTAAGCAGATTCGATTCCTTTCCTCTTTCCCTTCTGATTTATTGTTGCTATAAATTATTCTCTTTTGTGTTGTGAGTTTGTGCCCTCACTGAAGTGTTTATAGTTATTTTTGATGCTTTATCTATTATATTATAATTAAGTGTTTGCTAAACTGTTCTGATACAGAACAGCACTTTTCTGATTTTATCTGTCTATTTATCTCCTTGCTCAAGGCTTTGTAAATTTTTGCCATTCTGCTTCAGTTATGAAGGTATCCTTGATCATTTCTTGTAAGGAAGGTCTAGTGGTGATGAACTCCTTTAGCTTTTGTTTTTCTGAGAAAGCTTTTATTTCTCCATCATATCTGAGGGATAGTTTTGCTGGATAGAGTGTTGTTGGTTGAAGGTTTTTGTCTTTCGGTGTTTTGAATGTATCATTCCATTCTCTCCTAGCCTGTGAGGTTTCTGCTGAGAAATCCACTGAAAACCTGATAGAGGTTCCTTTATAGATTACTCTCTTCTGCCTTGGTGCCATTAATATTTTTTCTTTGTCATTGACTTTTGCCAGTTTTACTATTATATGCCTTGGAGAAGATCTTTTTTGTTGATGGATTAGGAGTTTCATTGTCTTCATGTACTCGTAAGTGCAACCTTTTCCCCAGGTTTGGGATGTTTTCAGCTATTATTTCTTTGAACAAGCTCTCTGCTCCTTTCTCCCTCACTCCTCCCTCTTGGATACCTATAATCCTTATGTTGCATTTCCTAATTGAGTCAGATATCTCTCAAAGAATTTCTTCATTTTTTTGTCTTAGTTCTCTCTCCTCCTCCACGTGTAGCATTTCTATATTTCTGTCCTATAAATCACTAATTCTGTCTTAAGGATTCTAGATAGCTTTTTCTCTCATTCATTGTGTTCTTCATCTCCAGAATTTTTGTGGGGTTTTTTTTAGTTTCAATCTCTTTGGTGAAGTATTCCTTCTGCTCATTAATTTTATTCCTGAGCTCACTGAACTATCTTTCTGAGTTTTCTAGTAATTTGTTGAGCTTCTTTATGACAAATATTTTAATTCTCTGTCATTTAGATTGTAAATTTCTGTTGACTTCAGTATTGGTTTCTGGAGACTTGTCATTTTCCTTCTTCCCCTAAGTGTTACCATAGTTTTTCATGGTGTTTGATGAATAGATCCATTGCAAAGGCATTTGTAGTAGTATCAGATTGCAGATTCCACCTGCCACTTGTGGGAGGTGGTGCAGGAGCTGTATTTTCTGAACCCACCATGACTGCTGAAGTCCATATTCAATTTTGTTTTAATTTTTGTGTATTATGTTAGGTTTTGAATGAGGCTCTTCTTTTTTTTCCTTGCTTATGAAAGGCTATCTTTCCTCCATTGAACTGATTTTGCAACTTTGTTAAGACTCAGTTGAGCATATTTTTTTGGGTCTATTTCTGAGTTACCCATTCTCTTTTATTGATCTATTTGTCTAACCCTCCACCAATACCACATATCTTGACTAGTATAGCTATATAATAAGTCTTAAAATCAGGTAAACTCAATGATCCCATTCAATTCTTAATTTTCAAAATAGTTTTAGCTATTTTAGTTCCTTTGCTTTCCTATATAAATTTTAGACTTGTGTCTATGCCTAAAAAATATTTCACTTGGATTTTGATAGGAATTGTGTTAAAACCTGAATATCAATTTGGGGAGAATTGAAAGCATTACTACATTGAGTTTCCCAATCAGGAATAAGTGGCTCTACATTTATTTAGATCTTTGTATTATTTCCCCAACATTTTCTGGTTTTCAACATACTAGACCTGTACATGTTTTGTTAGATTTATGCCTGTTTTTCATTTTTTGAGCAATTATAAAGGCTATTGTATTGTAATTATAATTGCAATGTTTCTGTGTCCCCCTGATCATTTCTAGTATATAGAAGTACAGTTGATTTTTATATGTTGATCTTACATCCTGTAATCTTGCTGAACTGACCTATTGGTTCTAGGATTGTTTTTGTAGATTCTTTGAGATTCTCTACATAGACAATGATGTCATCTGCAAATACAAAAACATTTTATTTCTAATTTTCCAATATATATGCCTCTTCTCTCCTTTTCTTCCCGTAATTCACTGGTTAGGATTTGCCACATTATGTTAAATATGAGTAGTTGAGAACAGACATCCTTGACTTGCTCCTGATCTTAGCAGAAAACTATTAAGTCATTTACCATTAAGTGTGTTGACTGAAGGGTTTTGTAGAATTTTTTTGTCAAGCCGGGGAAGTTGCTCTTTATTCCTGTTTTTCCTAGATTTTTTAAAACCATAAGTAAATGTTGAATTTTGTCAAATTCTTTTTCTGCATTGACTGATATGATCTTGTGGTTTTTCTTCTTTGGCCCATGAATATGATGGATCACAGGATTGACTAAAATAATGAGCCTCACATCCATAAAATAAACCCTACTTGGTCTTGATGTATAATTATTTTTATACATTGCTGAATACTATTTGATAATGTTTTGTTAGGGATTTTTTCATTTATGCTCATAAGAGATATCTGTAGCTTTCTTTTTTCCTACTATCTTAAGATTTTTTTTTATCAGAGCAACACTATCAAGGTAAAATGAATTAGTAAGTATTCTTCTATTTTCTGAAAGAGATTGTGTAGAATTAATGATAATTTTTCAGTCATTTGGTAAAATATTTCATATCCCATGAAATCTTCTGAGCATGGATATTTTGGGGGAATATTTTCATTACAAATTTAATTAATAGTTGTAGGGCTTTCAAGTTATTGATTTCATATTGAGTAATTTGTGGGATGTTGAGTTTTCCAAAAAATTGCTCCATTTCATGAAGCTGTTAAATTTTTGTGCATAGAATTGTTTATAGTATTCCCTGATTAACCTTTTGATGTTTGTAGAGTCTGTAGAGATATTCCTTGTTCCATTCCTACTATTGATTATTTCTCTTCTTCTTTTCTTTAACAGTCTTGCTAGAAGCTTGCCAATTTTATTAATCTTTTTAAAGAACTAGCTTTTGTTTTATTAATTTTTGTCCTTATTTTGTTCTTAATTTAACTGATTTCTTCTCCTCTTTATTATTCCCTTCCTTCTGCCTGCTTTGGGTTTATTTTGATCTTTTATTTTTTTAGGTTCTTGTGGTAGGAACTTACAATTTTGCTTGAGACTTTTCTTCTGTTTTAATGTATGGATTTAGTGTTAGAAATTTCCTTAACAATGCTTTAGCTGTGGCCTATGAGTGTTATGTTGTATTTTCATTTTCCTTCAGTTTAATGTATTTTTTGATATCCTAGAAACTTCTTATTTGACCCCTGAATTATTCAGAAATGTATTATTTAGTTTCCAAGTGTTTGGATATTTTCCTATAATCTTGTTCTTTAAACCACTTTATTGAGTTATAATGGACATACAAAAAGGTGTGATATTTAATGTATATAACTTGATGAGTTTGGAGATAGGTGTACACCTCTAAAAACATCACCAGTCAATGACATAAACATATCCATCAGTTGCGAAAGTTTTCTCCCATCGTATTTATTTTGTGTATGTGATAAGCATACTTAACATAATATCCACTCTCTGTGCAAATTTTTAAGTATACAATATGGTAGGATTAACTATAAGCACTATGGTGTACAGTAGACCTCTAGGATTTATTCATGTAGCATAACTGAACTTAAACCTGAACTGAACCCTTTGACCAAAACCTTCCTGTTTTCTCCTTCCCCCAGTCCCTGGTAACCACCATTCTTCTTGTTGCTTCTGTGACTTTAACTATTTTAGATTCCTCATATAAGTAGGATCACATACTATTGGGTTCATCCATGTTGTCACAAATGACAAAAATTTCCTTCTTTTAAAAGGCTGAATAATATTCCATTGTATATAAATCCCACATTTTATTTATCCATCCATTCATCAGTGGACATTTAGATTGCTTCCATGTCTCAGCTATTGGGAATAATGCTGTCATGAACATGGAATGCAGATATCTCTTCAAGATCCTGATCTCAATTCCTTTGGATGTATACTCAGAAGTGGAATTGCTGAATCATATGGTAGTTTTATTTTTAATTTGTTTTTAAGAACCTCCACACTGTTTTCCATAGTGACTCTATCAATTTACAGCCCAACCAACATTGTATAAAGGTTCTCTTTTCTCCATACCCTTACCAATGCTTGCTCTCTTTCTTGTTTTTTCTTTTTTTGGATAAAGTCATCCTAACAGGTATTAGGTTATACATCATTGGTGTTTTGATTTGCATTTCCCTGATGATTAGTGATATTGAGCATCTTGTCATATACCTGGTGGGTATTTGAATGTCTTCTTTAGGAAAATGTCTATTTAAGTACTTTATCCATTTTTTAATCACCTTATTTGGGGTTTTTGCTATTGAATTGTAGGAGTTTCTTATATAAAGAGGCATCACAATTTTAATTTCAAAATATACTACAAAGCTATAGTAACAAAAATAAATATGGTGCTGGAATAAAATAGACATATAGACCAGTAGAAGAGAATACAGAGCCCAAAAATAAACTCATGCATATATAGTCAACTGACCTTCCACAAGGGTGCCAAGAATACACAATGGAGAAAGTATAGTCTCTTTAATATATGGTGTTAAGAAAACTAGATTTTTATATGCAAGAGAATGAAATTAGACTCTTATACCATACACAAAAATAGACTTAAAATGGATTAAAGACTTAAATGTAACACCTAAGTCTCTAAAACTCATAGAAGAAAATGTAGGGAAACATCTTCTTGACATTGGCCTTCACAATGATTTCTTGGATATGACACCAAAAACACAGGCAACAAAAGGAAAAAATAGATAAATAGGATTACATCAAACTAAACAGGTTCTGCACAGCAAAGGAAACAATGAACAAAGTGAAAAGGCAGTCTACAGAATGATAGAAAATATTTACAAACCACTGTATACTTCTGGTAATTTTCTTGGCTCTGAAATCTACTTTAATGGATATTAATATAGCTACTTATCTTTTCTTTTAATGTATGCATGCTATATCTTTTTTAATCATTTGCTTTCAACCTTTCTATACACTCATATTTGAATTGAGTTTTTGGAAAACGTAATTAAGTCATGGTTTTTAACACATTTTCTCAATTTCTGCTTTTTGCTTGATGTATTATACTGTATTTTTAATGTAATTACTGAGATGTTAGGGCTTTAAGTTTATCATTTTATGTTTTGCTTCCTGTTTGTAATCTCCTTTTTTCCCTTCTTTTCTGTGTATTACTTGATTATTTTTTAGAATTCCATTTTGATTGGTCTATGATGTTTGTGAGTGTAAGTGTATATTTATATGTCTCATTGTATAGCATTTGTAGTGGTTTCTCTAGGTATTACATAATATATACATAAAGACATAGTTTACTAGCATTGTAATTTTGCCAATTTGAGTAAGGTATAGAAATCTTATCTCTCTTTATTTCCCTTTATCCACCTTCATTTAATTAGTTCTTCTACATATGTTTATAATTACATCAATGTTATAATTATACTTCAAATGTCAAACTTAATTGAGAAAATTCAAGAGGAGAAAGAAAGTCTAGAGAATTTACCCATATTTTGTGCTCTGTGTTCTTTTTCCTTCCTGATATTCCAAGGTTTCATCTTTTGTAGTTTAGTTTCTTTCTAGAGCAATTCTTTTAGCCATTCTATTACGGTAGTTCTGCTGGTGACAAGTTCTCTTAGCTTTCCTTCATCTGAGAATGTCTTGATTTTCCTTTCATTCCTGAAGGACATATTTGCTGGATACAGGATTTTGGCTTGACAGTTCTTTTTTTAGCACTTGAAAAATGTCGTCCACCTTCCTGCCTCATTTTTCTGAGGAGAAATCTGCTGTCATTTGGAAATTTTCCCCCCATAGGTAAGGTGAATTTTTCCACTAATGCTTTAAATTTTTTTCATTGTCTTTAGTTTGCAGAAGTTTGACTATGATGTGTCTTGTAGTGTAGTCCTTTGTGTTTATCCTATATAACATTCTCTCAGCTTGTTGACTTTGTAGATTTATGTCTTTTGCCACATTTAGGAAATTTCAGCTAACATTTCTTTTTCCACTCCCCTCTCTTTTTCCTCTCCTGGTATTCTAATGGTATGAATTTTTAGATCTTTTGTTACAGCTCCACAGTTTCCTGAGGCTCTATCTTTTTTTTCCCCCAGTCTATTTTCTCTCTATTTTTCACATTGTACAATTTCTAGTTCTATCTTTAAGATTTCTGATTCTTTCCTCTATTCCTTCTATTCTGCTCTTGAAACTATCTATTGGGTTTTAAAATTGTTTTTACTGTATATTTTACTTCTAGGATTTCTACTTTGTTCTTCTTTATATCTTCTATTTCTATCCTGAGACTTTCTACTTATTTGCTAAGATATTGTATTTTTTCATTTGTTTCAAACATGCTTGCACTTGTTGAATCATATTTATTACTGCTGCTTTAAAGTCTTTGTCAGTCAATACCAACATTTCCATCATCTTATTGTTGGCATTAATTGATTATCCTTTATCAATCACTTGGTGATCTTCTTGGTTCTTGGTATGATGAATGAACAGTTAGTGGCAACAGTTACTACATTTACAACTTGTAACTATAACAACAAAGATGGCTCTTAAAAATATATTGCTGACTGGTAAAATGTAGGAAACAAATTGAGATATCATACAATAAAATTTACACAAACTAAGAACATACAGAGAAAAAAAAATATGCACGTTGTAAGAATTTATACAAATAAAAAGATAAACACTAAGCTCATTAGAATAGTTGTGAGGTAATGGTGGAGGATGGGTTCTGTTTTTTATTTGCGTTGTTGGTGGGTTTTTTTTTTTTGGTGAGGAAAATTGGCCCTGAGCTAATATCTGTTGCCAATCTTCTCCTTTTTGCTTGAGAAGGATTGTTGTTGACTAACATCTGTGCCAGTCTTCTTTTATTTTGTATGTAGGACACCACTTCAGCATGGCTTGATGAGTGATGTGTAGGCCCATGTGCAGGATCTGAACCCGTGAACCCCAGGCTGCTGACTTGGAACATGCAAACTTAACCACTATGCCACGGGGTTGACCCTAAGGATAAGATTGTAAAGGATTTGAAACATGGGAATAAAAAGGAACAAATAGATTAAAAATTTAATATAACTAAGTGAAAAATGATTGGGAGGGACAGTGGCAAGACCTAAAATATTCTCATGCATCAAAATTAGATTTCATTACTATTTACAATGGTAGATCAAGAGAGCCTGATATAAACATAATATTTAGAGATGTGAAAGTAACCAATAAGTTTATTTACTAAAATAAGAGCAATTTAAAAAAAAAAAATGAGGTAAATGCTGGAAAGCCTAAGCCTCATTACTGATGCTTTTCTTTATATGGCTTTTGCATTTTTTTTATTTTTAACTATCTGAATCTTTTAATTTTATAGATTTTATTTCAGCAAATTTGATTTAATTTAGTAAATTAATTGGTGCTTTTATAACCATATAACTATTATCTGGAGAGCTGTCTAGTGTTAGCAAAGGGCAGGACATTACTGAAAACAAAACCAGAATATTAATTTTATAGGAGGAATTAATTTACCTTAGCAGCTCCAAGGTACTTTGTTGAAATTTAATAAATAACTTAATAATGATTTATTGGGGACTTACTATGTGCCATGCCCATTATAGGTGCTGGGGTCACAGTAACGTATAAAAGAGCCCTGAGTCCTGCCCTACTATCAAAACAGTAGCCAAGGCTTAAATTATGCTGATTACCAAAATAATTCATTTTCTTTTCCTAGTGTTGACCTTTCTGCGTTCTACTAAAGATAACATATCTTACTTAAAAATCTCTATTTATTTTGAGAGGATAGAATGAATTATCCAGTACAAACTAGTCATGTGGAACATTTCATTAGGAAAGAACTGTCAGTTCTTACACATTAAATAACATTTCATGTTTCACAATCGCTCCAATGATTCTCTGTTTTTCTTCAGTGTTGTATTAGCTGGACGTCATGTCTTAAGTGTCAGCAAAAAAGAAACGTGAGGATGTAATAAAATATACTGCAGATTTTTAAAACAAGTTCAGGCTTTTGAATAGGTTAACATTAGGAGTTGATTTCAGGCCCTTGAATTTGGTGTAGTAGTTTTCTTAATAACTATTTTTCTTTCTTATAGATTATCCTCACTGATGTTTTAATAAGATACATTTATTAAAAGTACGTCCTTTTGTGTAAAACCTACCATAATTAATTTTACTTTAAAACCTTGTTTTCTATGGTGCTATAAAATGACTAACCAAAGGGCTGATAATATAAACTTGAAAAGAAAATCTTTCTTTACACATGCTTAATATGCTCCCAAATTTTCCCTAGATAAATCTTATTAGGTTATTCGAAAAATTAGATATTGTATAATATGCAACATTTACATCAGAAATACACAGATTATTGTATGGGGGTATCAACTTGATCTTGTGCAACTTCCCACCCACAAATCTAGGAAAATACACCCAAAAGCACTGCAAGCAACCACTCTGATGACAGTTCTTTAGGATTACTGAAAACTATTCAAAAATAATTTTTGTTTTTACCAATACGCTAAATTGGTTACTGTAACTATATCATCGGAAACAAAAATAATGAATAAAACATTTTTAAGCACTTAAGCATAGATGAGCCAGCAAGAAATGATGGCAAACTAAGAGAAAAGAAAAAAGAAGACCTCAAAGAAATGTGGAGCTGAACACTGAAGCTGGGATCTCGCTGAAGCAAGGGATCATTATTCAGTATTCACAAACTCTTGGAGTAAGGAGGACTGGAGGCAAAGTCCAGCTCTTTCCCTACGTCGGGAGTATGACAGATTTTCTGGAACCTCCCTCTCCCACCCACCATAGACCAGTGGCCCACGAGGGCTAAAACATTAGTGTAATGATCAACTAGTAATAGTATAAGAAGTAACTCCTTTAACTTGAAAAGGAATATCTATAAACAAACAAACATTGGACTTAACAATAAAATATTAGAAGCATCTCATGTAAAGTCAGAAAAAAAAATAAGAATAATTAACATCAAAAAATATTGTGGCGGTCCTAACCAGTATAACCATATAGATAAAACTAATTAAACATAAAAACATTGGAAAAAATTGGGTAAAACTGCCATGATTTGAATATTTTATGGTATAAAATATTCAAGAACATCTATAGAAAACATTTTAGAAGTAATAAGAAAGTTTAGCAGAATTTTGGTTTAAGAGATTGACATGCAAAAATTTCTACACTCTAGGGGCTGGCCTGGTGGTGCAGTGGTTAAGTTCTCATGCTCCACTTCGGCGGCCTGAGGTTCACTGGTTTGGATCCCAGGCATGGACCTACACAGCACTCATCAAGCCATACTGTGATGGTATCCCACATATAAAGTAGAGAACGATTGGCACAGATGTTAGCTCAGGGCCAATCCTCCTTGCCAAAAGAAAAAATTTCTACACTCTAGCAATAGCAAATTAGAAAATGTGAGTTTTAAGTATACATCATTCACACTAGTAACTACGTAATAAGATTGCTAGGGATAAATCTAACATAATATGCACAAGAATTTATGGAGAAAATTGTGAAACATTATTAAAGCACAAAAGAAAATAGAAACTGAAACAGTGAGAATTTACTATGTTTGTGGATTGGAAGAATCTGTATAAGAAAAGATGTTGATTTTCCTTAAATTAATACATAATGCAATTTTATTCAAATTCCCAACAGGATTTTTATAAACCCGACAAACTGACCCTAAGATCCATATGATATAATGAAGATCCAATAACAGTGAAGAGAGTTGTGAAAAAAAAGAAAAATGGAAGAATTTTCCTTATTAAAACTTAAAGTCATAGTATTGATGACATTATGCTATTTTTAAAGAGAGAGAGACAACTAAAACAAAGGCATAAAACAGCCAAAAAGCAGATTGAAGTATATGAGACAGGTATATGATCAGGTAAACCTTAAAATCAGAGAGAATAGGACACTCTATTTAAAAAAGGGTGCTAGGCAATTGCATCTTTCATAAGAAAATAAGGTAAAATAATATCTTTATCTCTTTCCTTTCGCCTCTCTCCTTTCCTTCCTCGTCTCTCCTCTATCCTGTCTCTCCATGCTTAATTGTGGAAAAGAAATCTTAAATACTATTAAAACTATTAGGAAAGAACATAGTGAAGTATCTTATTTCTTTAGGATTGAGAGGGATTTCTAAAACAAGATATAAAAAGTAGAGTAAAATGACAAGAGATAAGCATAGTGATATTCAAATTCAGATATTATTTTAGAAAAAAGAAACCTTAACATTTCTTTATTACAAAGTATGGCTGCTACAAAAATGTGCCTCAAATCACAAACAGCAGGAAGCGTAACTGGCCAATAACCCTGGATTCTATAGTCTGAAATCCATCACCCAGTTCCTGATGAGGCTGCGCTTGCCACCAGATTCTCCAGGTAGTGACTGAGCAGGACCCGATACTGGGGCCCATGCATTCTTGGAGACAGTGGGCTCCAGTGAGAACTCGTTTGGCTTGAGGACTCCTCACCATTTTTGCCAAACCTTTCTTAGAACTGCTCGACAGTCTAGTCCTTTTTCTACTCAACCTTCCTTCTTTCCCTCTTACCTTCTCTGGCTTAGACCTGCATCCTGGTTTGACAGGTCTCCCAGACTCTTCTGCCCCTGTGCCTAGTTTTTCCTCACACCAGTTTTCTCCTCTTCTACAGCTAATCTCATCTTTGTGTCTGATTCGTAAAGGACGTGAATTAACCCATGTGGCAATCACCGAGATGTAGAAGCAGAAGTACGAAATAAATGAAAGAAAAATTTAATATCAATTTTTGTCTGTAAGATATAATAAGAAATAAATGTTTACAAATGGATCCTAGAAGCGTGGTATGAACTTGCATATTTACGGAAGAAAACCAACTGTCATTAAGATAATCACCTATATTAGTGGTTAGTCAACCTTTTTAAAAGGACTAGACAGAAATACTTTAGTTTTCTTCCACCAAGTGGTAGAATTGAGAGGGCTATATAGGTATTTATGAAGCCATTTAAAAGCGTGAAAATGAGGGGCTTGCCTTGTGGCGCAGCGGTTAAGTGTGCACGTTCCACTTCTCGGCAGCCAGGGGTTCGCCGGTTGGGATCCTGGGTGCGGACATGGCACTGCTTGGCACGCCACGCTCTTGTAGGCGTCCCACATATAAGATGGAGGAATATGGGCATGGATGTTAGCTCAGGGCCAGGCTTCCTCAGCAAAAAGAGGAGAACTGGCAGTAGTTAGCTCAGGGCTAATTTTCCTCAAAACAAAACAAAAACAAAAAATAAAAATGTAAAAATCATTCTACCTCCAGACCCTAAAAAAGAGAGGGAGAGGGTAAAAGGGATGGGGTCAGGGGAGAGAGGGAAAAGGAAGAAGAGGGGGAAGGGGAGGGAGGAGGAGGAGGGAAAGGGGGAGAAGAGCAAGAGACGGAAGGAGGAGAAGAAGAAGAAGACAGACATTTGGCCAGATTTGGACTCTGGGCTGACTCTTGACAATGGCAAGACAGTGCAGCCTATGAGAGTGGTGCACAAAACTTTGTGCACTGCTAAAAGAATTTTGAAAAACTGTTGCCCTTTGTACACGTTTAGGATGATGCCTAAAGTTTTCATGTTAAGTTTAGTAGTTGCAAAGGATGTAATTACAGCTGAAATTCTATTATACATGTCCTTTTATTAAAAATTTGGAGCTGCACATTTAGTTTCTTCAATTTATGGAAAATGTGTGTCTAATAATACAAATAACAAAGCTAGTTATACCTTTCTCAAATTCAGATTGCATATCAGAAAAAGAAATGACTTTCCTTTTCATTTCAAATATCATCTTAGGAAGCAGCACCATTAAACCCATCTCGGTTCTGATTTTTAATTCTAAGAGATAGGAAAGTAAAAAGATTGGTAAATCGATAGATCCATAGATGGGAGGTGAGCAGATGGAAAGATGATTGCTCGATAGAGAGGCAGGCAGGCACACAGACAAGTAGAAAAGAGATTTGCTTTTTTGATTTTTGTCCCATTTTTGTGGAGTCCCAGAGATTTTTATTCCTTGGAATTGTGCCACAATAGGATGTAGAATGAGTTGGTGAGTTACCCTTTTCCTCTGTAAAGTTATAGCAGGAGGGTTCTGAAAAAGAGGCAGGAGTGGTAAAACCACACAGATCCTCTGCCAGGTCAGATTAGTTTGGGAAAGGTTACGTACGGAATTTGAAGATCTGGAAGATATTCTCCAATTCTATCTTTGCCTAGATAACTCCCACCAAAAGTGGTTCATTACCTCCATAGTTACAAATACCTTAACATGAAGACCACTGGTTTAAGATCCCAAATGCTCCATTTATAACAATAATAGTTTAATACAAGAAGGGTTCGAGGTGGTTGTTGGTGGTGATGGTGATCGTTTGAATAAA
This sequence comes from Equus asinus, assembly GCF_041296235.1. Lineage (NCBI taxonomy): Eukaryota > Metazoa > Chordata > Mammalia > Perissodactyla > Equidae > Equus > Equus asinus. The sequence continues at coordinate 142,277,781 of NC_091790.1, read as the reverse complement.
TATGTAACACCAAGCATGTAAATTTAGGGAATTTTGTGCCACTTGTTGTTTCGCTCCCTCCTCCAACAGCTGCTCCATGTAAATGTGGCAGTAGTAGAAGATTCTCATTGCTTGACCTCCTTTGCTATCAGCCTTCCTCAACGATTGGTCCTTACATTGGGAGATGGCAGGGTTCACTCCACTGGCAGTGCCTGTGACTTATAGTGAGTGACAGCTAACTAATTGCTTTACTTTTTTCTCTACTTAAAAGCTCCAAGGAGGCATGAGATCACTCGGAAGAAACCATGGGATGTCATAAAAAGGATATGATTTCCCACCTTTTATATGGATTTCCACATTCAAATGCAAAGTTCAATAGGATTTTTTGAAATGTATTTTTCTACAAAAGATGTCACTGAAAGTGTAGTAGTGTTTTCATTAAATGTAATACAAGTTATCACACATTGTTTAAAAACTAATAAAAATAAATTAGTTCTCACCTGAGTAATGTAGCACACGATAAGAATGCAGGATTTTTCCTGAGGTCTGTTAACATTGAGACAGCAACGACCTCTCCTAGAACATTTACTGAGGACCCTTTCTAATTAAATCAACAAGCTTTTAAAAGCCTAAAGACCTGGAGGTAAATGAAAAATATATGAAAAAAAGAGTTATCATTGGAGTTACTAAGGAAATGCTTCGATAAAATCTACCATGAAAATGTGATAGACTATGTCTAGATGGCTTCCCAATCCATTAGCTTAAACATCGTTTTACAACAAACAGATCCTTCTACAAAATGCAGTTTGCAGGGAGTACTTGAAACAAACACACCAATTACCACTACTGGGTCCAGGATAGTCAAATAGGCCGTGATACCCAGCACCCATTAGAAACCTGGGTGAGCTTAAAGCTATCAATGTTCTAATTTATTTATTTTGAAAATAAATTGACTTGTCGGAGCACACGCACACGTGTGTACTTCATCTCTTTTATACAAGTAATCTAATCTCCAGTACTTACTAAGCATTATATACATGCAATATCATATTTAAGTACCTGTTGTCTGTGTACATTTTATGTACTCTTAGAAAACATGCTTCTGCTGTTTTCCTTAAGTGAATTCAAGTTAATATATATTCTAATAAAAGGACAGTTTATAAACAAATTCCTAGCAGAAAAGAACATTTTCTCTTTTGTATATTTTAAAAGGCATGCCTGAGTGGTTTACTGAGATATAAAAGTACATAAAAGCTTTATTAGTGTTTTATTAAGGGACTAGATGCATAAAAAAATAAGTGACTTCCCTGGTGATACTCTATAAAAAAAAGCGATCTCCCTGGTAATAAATGATCTCTCCGTTTCTTTTGTGGTCTTGCTTCTCAGTCTTTGATTACAGTGAAACACTTGGCATTGCATTGCAATCAGAACAACATGGATTTCTGTCCAATCCCTGTTTCTAAAAGAACTTGCCTATTTAATGGAGAACTTGCATAGGAGATTAGCCATTGTTTTGTTCCCTTTAAAGTTCTCCACTCCTGGTCAAACTTGTGTCTGGAAATCGTGCATTTTGGAATGCTTCCTTGGACCAGGCAATGCCTAGGGAAAGGTTATTTGGAATGGGACTTCTCTAGAGACCTGATCCTTTAATACGTATGTGACACATTAAGCAACGCTGTTCAGAATGTCCACGTACACACACACATGCAAAGTCAACTAGAAATTATTAATGCATGAAAAATGGAAAATAGCTTCAATAGAAAGAGTCCATTATCTAACAAATGATGTGCTTTCAAAGCACATTAAAACCCGACAAATCTTAACAGGACTGCTTTATTAGAGAACAGTTGCTTTGCTTCTGGAATCACTGTTTCAGAGGCGATATGCGTCTCATTTCACTTGTGATTTTATAATGAGATTCAAACCAACATTAAAGAGTGGCATATTTGTTTTCTGAAGGATATTCCCCAGGCATGCCCAAAGCCAGGCTGGCTTCCTGTCTGTGCCATTGTTTGCACATTTTGTAAATATCACTTGAGTTTTTCTGTATCCTATCATAAACTCCCAAATTCCAAGTGACCTCCCACATCTACTGCACCACAAATGCTGCTTTAATATCTTGAAAGACACAGTTTTTAGATTTAAAAAAAATTCTCTTCAACAAAGGTCACCTAAACACTATCTTCACAAAGGAAGACATTTCTACTGTCTGTTCTATCTCCATTTTGATTGTGGGCTGCCTGCTGCCTACTTTGCATTCTGTTCTCTAAAAGGCTTATTAATGGGGTCTAGAGGGAGACTGTCAGAAATGGCAAACCGAATCAAGGGATTTTCCTTCAACATCCAAATGACACACTGAAGCTAGAGAATTAAACAGATGACTAACCAGTGCCCTTTTGTCTGAAGATGAAGGTGGGATTGCCAACTTGCAAACCAATAACTGACATTTGGGTGGATTAAACCATCCTGCTATTGTACTGCTAGTTTATAAGCACTACCACCTTCTTGATCTCAAGTGCCCCAGCGAAAGCCTTCTCAGTTCTTAGAGTCATGTTTGTAGAAACCCTCAGCCGAGCTTTTGCTCTAAACATTTATCCACCAAGAAGCAGCGTTCTGACACTAACTGAGAGGAAGCGTTGGCTTCTAGGTATTTAATTAAAACATTAACGAAAAAAGCTTTCGTGTCAACATTCACAAGTACTTTCCTATAGCTGAGGATTGCTATAATTGAGTTTCCTTGCAAATGCATGCCCCCCTCCCCAGCCTTCTCTGAGAGCAGCAATAGCTTGAGGTTCACTTTGCTTCATGCTGTTAGTTGTGGCTTTGAGACTCTGCCCCATGCTGTCGCTTTCCTGATTCTCTCAATCTGGTTGTTAGCTTTAATTTCTAAAATCAAGATTGGATGGCAACAAGGGGCTTTAATGAAGAGTGAAAAAGTCATTTGTTAAACAGCATTAAGAATTCTTATTTGCACTGCTGTATAATGTGGTCAAGCCAAATGCTTTCTGCTTTTATGAATCATCCAATTTCCTTTGCCACATAATTAATGTTAATAAGCAGAAGACATTGTATAGGAATTAAATTCATCGTCATAAATGCTGGCTCTTGGTGTAGGTTCCTGGGGTGCCACCATTTGCATTTTGAGGTGCTAGGAGGACCCGGTATTGTAAGGAAGGACATGGTGAGCAAATCGCGCATGGTCATTGGATTGTTGACGGAGCTCACATAATGGAAGTACTTAGTTTTCCTTAAAAGTTGCATTTTTCAGTGAAAAGGTAGTAAAAAGATATCTAGTAATGCCATATTAGTGCACCTTTCTGAAGAGTATTATTTCTAAAAGAACATTTTTAAGCTACTCTGTGCCTTGGACCATTGAATGTAATAAAGGGAGATTGCCCATGCAATTCTCTTCAATGCATCAAGTCAATTGAGAGGAGCTTTATTCCCCTTTCATAAAATGTAACAGTATAGATTTCACAAAACATCTTGTACCAATCAAGATGGCAGCAGCCAAGTGTTGCAGGAAAGATGCAAAAGTAGTCATAGTGTCTCCGTTAAATTCATATTCTATATTCAAAATTAAATCATTTGTGGGGTTCAGCATATTTCAATGAGTTCATTTCCTTTAAAGATAATACAGCTATATTTTTACTTCAACCTTGTAATTCAGAATAGTCAAATTTACCTACTTGATGTGAACAGGTTAACATGTCAATTCAATAAGTACTTATTGAGGACTTGTTAAATTGGTATTGGAAATACACAACAATATCACATAACGCCCAATTTGCGGGAATTATTTTTCTTGAAAGAGACAATATATTTTTTGAAAACTTGAATAAAAGCACAGGCTATGTGTATGTGCTAAATACACAATAAGCAATGTAGTCAATAAAGTGGTATAACATTATAGTGGAGGAAATGCAGATACAACAGCATGCTAGGCTGTATTCCTCTAAGCTTCTGCAAACCTTCTAGCTCTTGCAATAACTAGAGTCCTAGGCCAGTTCAAAGCTTAAACAAGCAAGAATCAAATCCACCTTGACTATAGTCACACTCTGACTGGTTCCCTGGTGTTTCCTTTGGTATCTGAGTCCCTACCTTGATGAACTGCCATTTACCTGAGTTCTGAAACTGCTTTCCTACCATACTCTCAACTGTTTTGCCCTTAAACCTATTCTTAAGGCAGACACATTTCTGTCTCCTGTACAACCATGTTAATGGCAAACACCTGCCCACCTGCTTCAGCATCCTTCTTACCTGTCAGGCTTCCTGTTTGCTTTCTTGCTATACTTCCCTGTGCCCTCCTACCCACTTAGCTATCTGTTTATTACTTCTTGATGCTATTTCCTGATTGAATGTCAAAACTACCCAACTTATTATCAATAAAAATCTCTAGTGAATATGACCCAGTGCTCACAGGATGTGTTTGTTTTGGTCCATCACACTATCAACTTATCTGAAAAGGGCAGTCTATCATATATTCCGTTTAATATTTTATCCCTCAGTGCTTTCCCCTTAAGACAGGACATGAAGAAGAACCACTTGGGATAAAGGGAGTTTCACCGAGAGTACCTCAGTTGACATTATTCTATCTGTTCTCTAGGAAAGTAGATTTCCCTGTGGCTTACCCACTTCAACACCAGTCTCTCTCTATTAACCACAATTCTTGACTTATATCCCATTATCTAGCTTCTCATCTACACTCACTTAATTTTTTCCTATTAAACAATCCCTGTGGAGTTCAGCACAATTCAACACACACTGCTTGAATATCTACCATATGCAGGCACCATGCTCAGTGCTGGAAATACAAGGATGAAAACACTCTCCCTCATTCTGTAAAAGTTTTCATCTAATGAATACAGCTTTGTCACTACCTCAAATCTGGAATTAACTTACTTCCTACTCTTTTGATCTTGGCAATCATTTTTGCTCTCCCTAATGGTAGTGAATTGACACCTTCACTAGTAAATGACCAACACGTCATTCAACGTCTAGGAAGTCAATTCCAGACCTCTGTCTTGAATATTTCCAGGATCAATTCTCTGTGCTGGAGCTTGAAAGATTAAGATTTATTTTAACAAACTAGTGGGTGTGATATTTAGATATCATGAAACTGGTACAAAAGCGAAGTACAGCATAATACTCACCCATCTTAAATAAATTTTGATTCTCCTATACAATGGAGGCTTGTACTACCCAAAGGTACCCGACTGAAGAAAGACACAGGAGCTGAAATCGAGTGCGTGTTCTGCTCTCCGATATATGCACCATGGCTTGTAACTGCATCTGACCAAACAGAGCACTTTTTCTAATTTATCTACCAAGCACTTATTTCCTAATTTGTCCAAAGGGGCATTAAAGCAAGAGACACGTTGAGTCAAATGACTACTACTTAATTCTTTAGCATTCTTGACAGTCAAAATTCTCAAAAAGGTATATTACATTTACAGTATCCATTTCCTTACTTCCTGTTGATTCATAACCCACTCCACTCTGGGTTTTATGCCCATCACATGACCAAAATTGCAAGGCCCATCATTGACCTTTATATGGCAAGGTTTTAATGGACACTCTTCCATGTGCACCTAACTTAAAATCATTAGCAATGGACACAGTTGGCCATTAGTTTAAAAACAAAAAGTCTTTTCTTTAATCTTCTGGGAGGCCATATTTACCTGATTTCCCTTCCAGTCCTGACTACACTTTCTCAGTCTCCTTGTTTGCTAATTTCCCTCCACTTATTCTTAAAATATTTTACGTAAGTGATCCATCTTGAGTGCTCTTCTCTATTTACCCATTCTCCATAGGTAATATCAGTTCTTTGGTTTTTAAGCAGCATCTATATGTTCCAAGTTTATATTCCAAATTTTTAAGTCTAGTTATATAGAGTTCCAAATTTAACTTTATAACTTTAGTTATAAAGGTCCAAATTTACAACTCTAGGTAAGGTCTCTCCTCTGTGGTCCATTCTCCCACCTCCAACTACTTATGGACGTGACAAGTAGAGATGTTTCCCATCTTCCAGTGTTGTCAGTGCCTTCCCTCGGGTGAAGAGGGTCTCTACTGCCTCTGTGCTGACACAATGTAAAGTTTCAAAAAGATCAACAAGGCACTTGTGCAGAAGCTAGTGGGGAATGTGCTAAATTAAAATATCTCACCCAGATCCTCACTTCATCTTTATTACTCATCTGATCTTCTTTACAAATTGGCTTTCAGTGTAGTTAACTTTCAGCATTTGACTACCTTTATTGATGGACCAAGGTCTCAGGAAATATTCATCACCCACACTTGTATTTTCTATATGCTCTACAATACCTAGAACAGTGTTCTCAATTGTTATGGATCATCAGAAACCCAGTGAAGCTTTAAAAAAATCAGAGCCTTATATCACCCCACAAACCACTGATGTAATAGATCTGAAGTGGCACTCAAACATCTCTGTTTTTAAATTTTCCCCCTGAATGTCCATTGATGGATGAATGGAGTAATAATGAAATATCATTTAGCCTTAAAAAAGAAGGAAACGTTGACATTGTGACAACATGGACGAATTTGGAGGACATTATACTAAGTGAAATGAACCATACACAGAAAGGCAAATGCTGTGTGATTCCACTTATATGAGGTATCTGAAATAGTCAAACTTCCAAAAGAAGAGAGTAGAAGGGTGGGTGCCAGGTGCTAGGGAGTGGGGGAAATGTGAAGGTGTTGGTCAACGGGTACAAAGTTTAAGCTATGCAAGCTGAATAAGTTCTGGAGGTCTAATGGATAGCCTTGTGATTATAGTTAACAATACTGTCTTGTATACTTGAAATTTGCTAAGAGGGTAGATCTTAAAAGTTCTCACCACACACACAAAAAATAAGGAAAATGGTATATGCATATACATAGTTTCCTAGATGATTCAGGGTACAGCCAGGGTTGCCAAGCACCAGAGTAAACTAGTAGATGCTAAAAAACACTTATTGAATAAACCAACCAATATTTTCAGTGGTCACAGTAAAAAAGTAATCACATTATTATTATTTAAAGAGTCCCTTTGCTTTCAAAGTATAACAAATAATTGTTGATAAACTTGGCAAGAGAATACGGATGTCAGTTCTATTCTGAAAAAAAAAAATCTAGAAAAGCCTTTGGTTTTTTTCCAACAAATCTAAACAGGCAGTGATTGCTGTGTCCAAAATGAATAGCAGGTACACAACCCATTTAATAGGAGACCAGTTGATTTGGGGTCCTTTTCATTTAGAAGCAGGCAAAAATTAACTTACATGATGTTGTGCCAACAAATAAGGTGGTAATTTTGATCCAAAAGGTGATTACCTTTATCCTGGGAAAATTACCCTAAAAAAAGGAGATAAAAATTGTTTAGATGGAAGAAAAGGAAAAGTACATTTTAATTCATTTATTCAATGTATTCATTCTTCTAAGATATTTAACAAATTTTGTAAACTTCTTAATCAGGTAGAGAAAGTTTCACAAGACATGGGATAATTTGACCAAAGAAAAATATGATTTTTCTGTCATTGCTAACTCTGTTGCTTTCAACCCTAATTGAAAAGATCTATGTGAATTACCTGTGTAAGCGAGTTTTTTCATTCAATACTGACATACATCACCTCTCTTGAGGAAGTAATTACCCCAAAAGGTACAGATTGAAAAGAACTTATCATAATTTACATATGTAATATAATTCTCTAGGATGTAATTTTGTACCAGAAAATAGGTAATTTTCCTATTATTGTGAACTACTAAGAATTTTAATAGCTAAAAAGAAATTATGAGTTGTTTTGATTCTTATTTGGAAGACGGCTCCCTAGGAATTGCTGCAGCCCTGTCATATGTCAAATATCACCCATTTTCTTATGTACAAAATGAGTGCTTTGCTGTTGTTAATAGTATCATTCTTAATAGCTGATATTGCTCCTAGTATGGCAAACAGAAATTAGAGAGACAAGAACTTATGAACATTCTTTGAAAGGTGCTGGGGTTTGAGAGTAGGAGAAGACTACGAGGATATGATGCCCACCCTTCACCTGCTCCCACCTTGTAGATTTCCTCTCTAGACTACCCAGAACTCTGATGTTATCAAAAGATCAAGAACATCTACACCAAACAAAAAGGTATACGAAACCCTTTTTTATTATCCTGCCTTTCAAAATGTCTGAAAAATATTCATTGTAGGAGTCGTAAGTCTGAATTTGTTATTTGAGAAATTCACTTTGATTTTTTCTTTCTCTTTTTGTTTATCATGATTTCTTCACCTGAAATTATATTAGAATTTTTAAAAATGTTTAATAGTTAATAGATTAAATTGGTCAATAAAAATAGAAAAGTACCAATATGTAACAATAGGCATTTTAAAATACAGGTCACTCAATGTATCAAGTTGCACATGCATGCATGCATGCACACACACACATTTATGCTGTGCAAGAGCCCCAAAATATTCAAAGTGTTGGCATTTTTCAGGACCATATTATCCTTGATTGTATGTTCTCATAATCTTGGTATCAGTAATTTGAAATTCCAGTCATATATCAGATTTTTAAAATAGCTGTTGCTTTCTAATATTTTCCTCTAAAAAAGGTTTTACTTTGGGGGTTTGGAAATAGATTCCTGTGCCCACAACGACTATAAAGGGCATGCTGAAAAGCAAATCCCAGTGGAAATCCCTTTGCCTGATAGGGACTACCTAAATGTTTAATGACATTAGCTCCCCGCAAACGACATTCATTTCCTGCATATGCAAATTTTCTTAATGTGAACCCCCGATAACAGGTAGAATGTATAAAGTTAATGAAGCCATGTAATTACAATCACTATGGTGACTGCAGTCCCTTGAGAACAATAATGAGATAATATACATGAGTTTTCACTTTCTTAGGAAACAACAGCTTATAATTTGAAAACAGATAGTAAAATATTTTCACTATCTTCCTCTAACTCCCAAGGCAAAAGCAGGTACAAATACATTATGCTCTTTATTAACTGAAAATAAAATGATAAGAGGAAGCAAAAACACAATGTAATTGTTAATTTTCAACTTTCAATGCCTTCATTTGGCTTCATTTTGAAGCCTTTTTTCCATTTAATCAGGAAAACACAAGGGCCTTTGGAGCCGAATTTTTTTTCTTAAATCCTGATCTTCTTAATCCCAGGGAGGCTACATAACTAGTGTTTATTGCTATTGTGCTAAGATGACATGACTAGTAATTTTAAACTGGGTAACGAAGTCCTCAAATATTTCTCAGGGATTTGAGAAGCCTGCGAGTGGGAGTGAAAGAATGATTCTTAGGAATCCTTGCTGCGTAGATTTTTTTTAATTATAATTATTTCATGTTTTCTGAAAGAACGGGAAGAAAATAAATAACATAGCAGAAAGTCTACAACTCTGTAGGCTTGTTCTGAGTAGTTGCTAACTCCTTATTTAGCCAAAGTAAAGATGATCATGCAGTAAAGTATATTTATAGCTCAGGAGATTTTGGGGGAGTATTAAACACACTGACACTTAATTTTTTCCCGTTATCTCACAGCCCTATATGTTTATTTCCCCAAATACCAAAGAAAGTGTAATCTCTCTTCTTTTACATCACCCAGGAAGGTAGAATGTTACATTATATATCCCTATGAAGACACAGAATCAACCTGTCTACACCTAGAGCATCTTAGAATTTTTACGAATATGGCCCACAGCTGACCCTCCCTTCACACACCTACCAGTTGATTCTACTTACTGTGACTCTCACTTACTCACTCACAATGAAGGGCCTTTCTTAATCAAGCAGCAGATTTGGGGAAAGAGTTGTTAGCACAGAAATACGCATTGAGAATTTTGTGTTCATGAAATAGCTGCAAAATGAAAACTAATAAAGTAAGATTTAGCTTTATGCAATTACATGTTTTAAAAATCAACCATTTGAAACTGTTTTGAGAACACTGATTGGTTTTCTTAATCTTCCAAATGAAATTCAGTAAAATCCATAGATGGAACTAGTCATGGTCAAGCGCTGAAAATAATATATGTATTTGTTGTTGTTGTTGCTTATTTTTTAATTAATAAACTTTATTTCTTGGAGCAGTTTTAGGTTCACAGCAAAATTTAGTAAAAAGTACAGAGAGTTCTCATATGTCCCCTGTCCCTTGCCCCCCACACAGAGCCCCATTCATTATTGACATCCCACACCATAGTGAAACATTTATCACAATCGATGAACCTACACTGATGCACCACTATCATCCCTAGTCTATAATTTACATTAGGGTTCACTCTTGATATTGAAAGTTCTTTTGGTTTAGACAAATGTATAATGACATCTATCCATTGAAGTATCATATATTAAATATTATCTGTGTTCCAGCTATTCATCCCTTCCTCTCCCAAACCTCTGGCAACCCCTGGTTTGTTTGCTATCTCCATAGTTTTGGCTTTTCTGGAATGTCGTAGCATTGGAATCACACAATGTGTAGCATTTGCAGATTGGCTTCTTTCACACAGTAATATGCATTTAAGTTTCCTCCGTGTCTTTTCATGGCTTGATAGATCATTTCTTCTTTAGCACTGAATAATATTCCATTGTTTGGATGTACCACAGTTTATTTATCCATTCACCTACTGATGGGCTTTTTGATTGCCTTCATTTGGCAGTTATGAATAAAACTGCTATGAAAATCTATGTGCAGGCATAGACCTGTGGCCTAGTGGTTAAGTTCAGCACACTCCATGTCAGCAGCCCAGGTTCAGTTCCCAGATGTGGACCTACATCACTTGTTGGCGGCCATGCTGTGGTGGTGACCCACATACAAAATAGAGGACGATTGGCACAGATGTTAGCTCAGGGTGAACGTTTCTCAGTAAAGTGCAGGTTTTTGTGTGGGCATAAGTTTTCCACTCATTTCGGTAAATACCAAGGAGTGAATAATATATATTTTGACTTGACTAGTACATCTTTGTGATGGCAAGCATTCATGAATAGACCTTGAGGTCAGAACAATAGACACAGGAGATGGAATATGTGGATTTAGCCAAATGTTAAAAAACAAAAATTTTTTTAAAAATCTTACTTTTTGGCTGATTCACTAATTATTGAAAGAAAATTATGGAAAATATTAGAAAAGGTGAGGTAACTACAGAGATGGTATCTAGACATATAATCAGTGCATTTGTTTGAATAGTCTATACCATATACCTATGAAGAGAAAATAAGTACAAAATCTCTTTATTTATCCATGAGGTCTGGCCTTAAGGTTAAGAATGAAATAATTAAAGAATATGGGATGTTTTATATTAAGCTGGTCAATTCAATATGATATCCTTTCTGAAGAATGATACTAAAAGAAATATATATCATGGTATTTATTTACGATTGGAATTTTGAAAATTAAAGAAATTCTCCAGATATCCTTGGCTTGACCCTAACATTAGATGGATGTTTTGTTTATACAGATGGCAAATGAGCAACGAAATTGTCTCAAACATTGTCAGGCATGTACTTGGTGTCTCTGCTACCTCTCCATCCCCCCTGTTTAAAACCTACTCTAATCAGCTTTTGCCTCCAAATTTCCGTCAGCTGTGTTCCTGTCAATGTTGCCAGTGACCTCCACCTTACTGAACCTAATGTTGATTTCTCAGTTTTCATTCCATTTCATCTATCTACTGCATTTGACACAATCACTTTTGTCATCTTGATTTACTTTCTTACAGGACACGGCACTCTCTTAGCTTTTCTTCTACCTCATTGTTCCTCCTTCTCAGTGTTCTTGGCAGGATCCTTGTCATCTACTTCCTCTCTTTGTGATGGTGTAGCACAGGTATCAGTCTTTGGTCTTCTTTTCTTTCTGTACTCACTCCCCTGGTGATGTCATCCTATCTCAAGCCTTCGGTTATCATATGCATGCTACTCACTCTCAGTCTTATATCTCCAGCCCAGACCTCTCTCCTGAACTCTATAAATATTTGTTGAATTAACAAGAGTATGTTCTTAAAGCAATGGGTATTTGTAGACTAGTCATGCAAAGCTTTAAAGTGAAGATAACGTATCTCCTCATACCAATTTAAATTCTTTGGTTGCCTGTAACAAAAAGACATCTTCCAATTTGCTTTAGAAATGCCTTCATTACCACAGTGAGCTATCTGCAATAGCCTGAAGTTTATTATTCCTTACTGACATCCAATAGAGGGAAAAGTTTCTCTCTCTCTCAACTTTCTGACCAAAAGAACTAGGCTTACTTCTGAGCAGATCATCTTAAATCATGTGTTCATTTCTGAACCAATTTTTATGGCAACTATAGTGAAATTAATAGTGGACCAGTTCCAGTCTACAGTTAGCACCAAGGTTGAGAAAGAGTTTCATAAACAGAGGAGCATGCAAAGAGGGAAGGAAGAGCATGAAGCTTGAAAGTGCTTATGTTTTGAGGGAATGGTTAATAACCAGTGTAGTTGGAGCCTAAATTGCATGGAATTTTTCAGTGAACTAGCATGGAAAGGAACAGAAGCAAATTATGTTGAAAGGACAAGTTAACATGCTCCAAGTGTCTTCCCTTACTTTGTTTGGGAACTCAGAATCGTTAAGTCTAAATATGTGATGAAGACTGAATATTCCATGATGCCACCTCAAGTGGATATGTGTGCCAACATTTGACTTGTTAAGACTATTGGTTTTGTAATTATCACTTAAGCAAAGTTTACAAGGTTTTAAACCCATTACGAATATATCATTTTTTTGAAATTTTGTAATTTTAAAATAATTATTTAATCAAGTAAATGCTGATTAAAATCAAAATAAGATATTTTTATTGAGAGGTCTAAATGACTTCGGAGACTTGGAGTCTTCTAAAAAAATGAGAAATCCTATTTATTTGGATTTTATGAACCGGTATCTCCATGAAGTAATAATGCCAATGTCTTACTAACAGAATTTTGATATGTTTGGAGCTTCGCATTTTGTTTGACACTTTCAATAAAAGTTGTGAAATAAGTACTGTATTTTCACTTTTAGCAAAACTGGAAATTATCCTATTATCCTAATACTTGTCATGACTATACTAGCACCTATCTAGATTTCTTTTCACTATCTGCTTATGGACAAAATAAATGGTCAACAAGTTTGCAACTTTACTATTCTTGATCCACAACAGCAATAATCCAGAAGCCAGAAATAACATTATGTTCTTGATTATATTATTTTGATATTGCATTGTTATTGGCAATGATGTGTTGTTTGAATGATAACTACAGATCATTCATTGTTTCTTATCGAAAAAGATCTAATAGATTTGAACTCAGCTTCTTGTTTCAGAAACAAATCCATTAAAAGGAAATTCATACGTATGTCTGGGATTCATTTCATACTTTGTCCTTTTTCTCTTTATTTCTTGTTTCATCACCACACTTACAATTGAAAATAGTGACAACTATAACCATGACCTCCCCACAAACATGGGGAAGTAAATGTGTGCTTCGTGTTTGTACATTTACTCTCTGGGTCAGCCTAGGAAAAGCAAACTGCTCCTGATTGTTTCAGGTGTCTGTGATTTGGTTGGGTCACATTTGTAACTGAAGAGACTGAACGACATCCAGACAGCCCAAGCAGCATCAAATATCCTTCAATAATTGATAAAATGTTCAGCCTCCATACTTTCTTTATTATAGTCATTCAACGTTAAACCACTACTGTAAATTCCATCACAGGATCTCTGATTCCCTGTACTATGATTATATAGGAAGCAGTGCTGAGATTCCCCTGTCAAATTTATCTCTGGGTAAGTGCTCCTTTTCTATTTTATTTCAATGGATGACTCCCCAACCACTTAACGCATTTCAATAAAAATATTTATTTTACTATTTAAATAGCAGACTAGCTCTCTGATGTTTCTGGCTGTTCACAATCTGAATAGCATTGAAAACACTATAATGTTATGACTTGTCATTTATAAGCTAACTGTCATTTGTACAACACAGTACTATGACATGATAAAATTGGTCCTTAAAAAAATTGTTAGACACCTGAGAGCAAGCTAATATTGTCTGGAAGAGGGATTGGATTGTTCTCTGGAATGGAGCACATTAAGAGTTAAATGACCAAGAACTACTTGAAAAGAGAATTCCCCAACTCTCTCTGCATTATTGAAGGGGAGGATCAGGTGCACATAAAGAGAGAATTATCAACTAAGAAAAGCCTGCAAATATCAATTTGAATTTTATATATAGACACTGACTAAAAGCAGAGGAAGAAACACTGTGAAATTGTGTGAAACTACAGGTATTCCTGTACTTCAGCTACGTCCTCCAGCTTTTAGTTGTGGTTAAGAAGTTTAGGCAAGTATTTGGCTTTGCTTCCTTCCTTCCTGCCAGCCATTGTCCATTCTTCCCTTCCTCCCTCCTTACCTTCCCTGTTCTCTTTTTTCTTTGTTATCGTAATGTTAGAAAAGTCAGTAGCAAAGCTCACGTGTTTTATTTTTCAAGGTAAAATTTGTGTTTTGTACTTAAAATATGTAGAATATATACTTTCCACCTTGATGCCTTCCATTCACTTGTCAAAATACTATTCGCTCTTTTCTAAAAATAGAATTTAGGTTAATTATAGAATTAACACATTTTTATGGGAAAATTAAAACAGAAAACAACACGCCACCTTTTCCAAGAAATCCTCCAGTAATCCCTTGGCCAGAATTAATCTCTTCCTTCTCTGACATGACACTACCCATTTTTGGAACTCTTTGACAATCCTCTTTACATTCCATCCATATTATAATCATGTAAATTTCTATTTACTATTCTAGAATGCAGGCCATGTCTTGGTAGCCATCTATGGCCCACGGTACATAACACATAAATTCTCATTTTAAAAAGAATGCAGAGGCTTTATATATCCCTTAATATGATTCACAATCATGTCTCCAAATTTAGAGATGGATTCCCCTAAAAATCACAGAATAAGAAGCTGAATAAGAAAAACTTGCTTCCAAGTAACTAGATGGTAGTATGAACAAGGTAATAAGAATAATTAACCAAAAAAGAGAAAATGTGCTAATGCTCAATTCAAGCATTTTGAAACAACAGACTTGCCGTCATGCAAAATCTCCAATCTAGGTCTCAGTTTTCACATCGCAGAGCACTTCATTAGAAAGGAGCAATGTTAGTCTGCTCCCAAAATGGAAATCTAAGCAAAAAAAAAATCTTGAAAATAAAAACCAACCCTACAAGCTTGCATTTAAAATTGGAAAGGACTCTTGGGGATAGAAAAAAAAATGAAAACCTTACAGTGGTGAAGCCTGTGTGGTTCTAATGTATGTTGCAGGTCCAATTAACAGCCAGTATCACCAAGTAAGAACCGAAAAGATAGCAGTTGCTGATGCTGCTTGGAGAAGAATATTGTCATATATCATAAACAAAGAATAGTCAATATTCTCATGGGCAATGCTAAAAGAATGAGAAAAGAAAGTTGTTTACATCATCATGGTTTAAATACTTGAAGATTTATTGTTGGGAGTCAGCAGAATGGAGTACTTAAAAACATGGGTTTTGAAGTCAAATACACCTTGATGCAAGTCCAGATTCTGCCCATGTAACTTTGGGCAACTTACTTTACCTAAATGTTTTCATCTGTAAAATCGGAATACTAATATATATTTATCAGGAGTGTATGTAAGCTACTTACCACAGAGCCTACATGTATAAACATTAAATAAATGGTCACTATTATTAGGAAAAGTCTGACTTTAACTCCAGAGTGTCAGATAAAAATAGGCTCACGTTGTTACTCCAAAGACAATCCATTGAATATAAGAAAGAATTTTCGATCATGGGTTAATTAAACACTGCACAACACTAAAATGAAAAGTATAACTTCATACTTAAAGTTCACCTCCCACCTCCGTTTCTGTAATTGGCAGTCATCCCAGATTCTCTTGGGTGCATTGAGTTTGCAAAAAACAGTTTCTGTCAATTCTTAGTGCTGTCATCTAGAAAATAAAAACAAAAATAAAAAAAGAGTGTTGGTGTCAAACTAAGTCAAAAATCAAAATGCGAAGACTAACTTAAAAAAAAATCCTTCCTACCATATGAATGATTAATTTTATAAAGAAATGAAAATCTTCTGCCCTGAGCACAAAGAATGTAACCATTACTGTGCTATAAATACCCCAGGCTGAATCGGGGTAGAGAGAAGGAAAAGGACAGTGAAACTCATGACATCTTTAAAAAGCCCTTTTCTTACAGTGTTCTAAATCAAAAACAGATTATTCACCAAAAGCTTTTTGATACCTTGAAGGGTTTCTTGGCTGTTTCTTTGGAAGCTATCATTCACTAGTTCGCACTGATGCAACATTAGCTGTCACTCAGAGATGAACTTAAAATTGCTGCCACATGGATGGAAAATCAGTATCAGGAAGAAAGTGCCTTTGTAAACTCAGAAAACATATTTTCTTTAAAATGGAAAGGCTGACCATGTGATAAATGCTTTTCATATAATGGATAAAACCACTCTCTACTTCAGGAAGCAGGCACAAGCCCTCTGGGCACTACAGCTCTCAGATTTTTTTCTTCAGATCACATGCAAGATTTAACTTTACTGGGTGCCTTCATAACACCTACATCTTGCATTTCTTTCCTTCATCTCTCTGCTTCCTTTATTCTTCTGTTTCAAGAAAGAGCAATTAAAATAACTTGTAAGTTAGAAAATAAGGCACTGAATAGAGACTAAAGGAGCTAGGAGTTATTTGGTAGACATTAGATGGAGAATTGAAGTTTTTCAAAAAGTATTTTATGGTTGATTCAATTTAATTCAACAAATGTTTGTTGAACACTGAACACGCGCATGGCTTTGTGTTAGGCATCATAAAAGAATGTGAAGAAGAAACAAACCAGGAAATTGACTTTCAAAAGGGTTTAATGTAGAAGGCAAATATTTTAAAGTACAGAAATGATTTATAGTTTGCAGTTAATTCTTCAGTAGATCTAAAGGAGATTCAGACAGATCACTGAGTGGGGAGGGGGGTATGTTGTCAGAAAGCTGAATGGAGCATCAGCTATAGCGGTGGACTCAAGAGTCAAGAGGGCAATCTAAGTTGGGAGAATGATCACAGGGAATGCATTCTGAAGATGCTGAGACCTCAAGACTCACTGTAGCATAAGATGAATGAGGAGAAGTGATGGGAAAGATCTAAAGAGGTAGGTTGGCATTAGATCTTAGATTTACTTGTTAAGCTAGGGAATTTGAATTATAAGGAGCCTTTACAATTTTGAAGCAGTGAAATGGCATGATCAGAGTTACAGCTTAGGAAGATAAACAGACAGCCGTATGGGGATTGATCAGAGGTAGAAAATATTGGCAAGGCCAATTTGAAGATTATTTGCAGAGGGAAACATGAAACAATAACACGGAAGCATGCAGTAGGGATGGAGAGGAAGGAACACATTTGGAAATGGCTTTTGAAGGTATAAGTGACAGAACTTGGTCCTCTACGGAGATTGATTTGAAGATTATTCCAAAATTTTAAGAGTAAATTCCTGTAAGAGAACTAATTTCTAATAAATAATCAGGGAAGAAAGTGACAATAACAGGACCAGCTTTTGGGCAGATTGAGATCGATGACAAGAGGTTTAGTGCTAGTAGCTTGCTCACTCGTTCAGCAAAATTTTGGGAGAGCCTCCTGGGTGCCATCCTCGTATCGGTGTCGGGTACATGAAAAGGAATGGATATGAAGAAAAATAGTTTAGGTTACTTTATGAAGTTATATCACACAATCCTCCCATTTAGATTGCTGTTAGTTTTCTTGCATATAGTTTAGAATTAATTACACATTGACAGCTTCTGTTTTTACCTAGTCTGGAATTTCAATAATTCTAAAAAATGTTGACTTATGTCTAAAGT
Organism: Equus asinus; assembly: GCF_041296235.1. Lineage (NCBI taxonomy): Eukaryota > Metazoa > Chordata > Mammalia > Perissodactyla > Equidae > Equus > Equus asinus. The sequence goes on along the minus strand of NC_091790.1, from coordinate 142,259,926 downwards.
TCAAATGTTTATAGGGATGTAAACATTGAGGATAAAAGTTGGAAGTGATTGATTTAGGTTTTCATACCCAATAAAGTGTACAATGAACTTCGGGTATTAAAGAACAGTTGACAACTCTGACAATTATTCTTTTTAAAAATTATGTAATAGGAATACATGACTAACATGTTAGATCCTGGATTGCCCTAAACTTAAAATTCTGATGAACTGAAATTAAGAAGAATAACAAATTGAAAAATACAGAGCATTGATATTTGGTAAATGGATTACATTTATATATTTGACTAAACATGGAGCTTTATTTCAGGGCCTTCCTTGTGAACTTTCCCAGCATGATTTAATAGAACTGTAGTGTGTGAATATACAAACTAGTGTAAGAGTCATTACTTTCATTAAGAATATTACAGTGAATAAATTAACCCAAAACAATAAAACCTGAGCAGTTGATATATGTAAGTCATTTACATCTTGTAGACTCATTTGGGGTAGGGAAGAATAAATGTGTTATGGTGGAGGTTTCATTAGCTCTTGCATTTCAATTGACTTCGAAAGCACACAATAAGAATACAAAAGCAATAAATATCATCCATAAACAAGAATACCATACAGGGTTGTGGCTTTTTTTTTAACAAGATGTTCTGTGCCATTACACTTTAATAGTCCTGCTGAATTTTCAATATGAAAAAAGCTAAAGAGGCCTGCCGTGGTGCCATCACTGTATTCTCAGCCATAATTTATCCTGCTTTATTACATCACTCTGCATTCAAAGCTACATACATGATGATGTCTCGTGGGAAATGCCAAAGATGCTGCAGGGTACCTTAAATGTAATGTATTAAGCATCTTTTGACATTCTGTACCTGATACTGAAAAGCTTGGCTTAGGTGATGTAAAATAAATACTCAATGTAAGTCACATAATAACAGCATGTCATGTCCACTGGATTTATAAGCCTGAGGATATGTTGACAGATACAGATATTTTAAAGGTGTTTTCATTTAGCATCTTCTTAGTATCCCAGTAGATATACACTGAGAGGACCTGCTCACTGTACTCCTGGGGGAAGAATAAAGCCAAAGAGATTTTCTTTGACAGCTGGCCATGTGCTACTCTATTTACACTACATCTTTGGGGGATAAGATTTCTTTTTAATTCTGTCTAGAACAGTATTATTTTTCGAAAGATTTGTATCTCCTATACCAGAGCAGAATGAAAATTCTAGATTTCAGTGTTGGCAATGGTGAGTTAGACTCTCATTGGTGGTTTAACAAAGAGCTCTAGAGATCAAAGCAGCAAAAACATAATCTGCTTGTAACAAATATTAAGAAAAATTTAAAACACTTCTTGAATATAGCAGTTATAAGAAAGGGTTTTTGAAGATGTATTTGGCGATGGGTTGAATTAATACGTGGTAAGCCCCGCTGGTCACAGTTGATGGTGCTTCCAGAATAGACACCTTGTGGTAGCCCTTCCAGAATCACGTAACAAAGTACAAGCAGACATTCAGTGCAAGACTTATGAGCAGAACCCTGAAAATCTCTCTGCTCCCTGAAGGGCTTGGACTCCAGATTCAATTCAGGTACTTCAACTTGAAAGATATCAGGGGCCTAAAACAACTTATGCCTGTCTGCCTGTAACACACCCATGCAGCACCTCACCTGGCTTCTCACTTGACAGACTCTCCTCTTCCTTCAGCTCTCAGATTTGCCAATTCCTCAGAGAAGTATATGTTTACCATCCTGCTTAAAGTAGCCCCCACTCCCCAATGATTTGCTTCTCTACAGTATGAAAATCTGGAGTCATTAGGTTTACAGGTTTGTTTCCTTACCTACTTGTTGATGACTCTGACACCAGAATGTTATCTCCAAAGAAGGATGAATCGTGTCTGCATTTCATGACTCCATGTCAGCATCTTGCACGGTGCATGGCACATGGTCAGGTTTAATTTATATTCTGGAAGGGAGTAAGCAAAGGAAGATGGAAAAAAGGATGGAAGGGGGAAAGGAGGAAAGGAAAGAGGGTGGGAAGAAGGGAAGGAGAAAGAAAAGGAGGAAAGGGGAGGGAAGAAGAGGGAGGAACAGAGTGTGAGGGAAACAAAGAGAAAAGAGCAGCACTCTATGTGGTTTCTAACTCTATTCGCCTGTTTTCTTAGACTTAAACTAACCGCCACTACTGTTTGACTAGGGTTGGATGACTTAACTGCCTTTGGTCTCATTTTTTAAAAATGAAAATAATAACCAGCATTGCTTGATTGTTGCCAACACTAAATGACACAATTGTGAAGCTCTTTGCAAATTGTCAAGTGTAATACATAGAAATTTGTAATCTATAAAGCCCTAAAGAAATGTAAGGTGTTATTATTAGCTGAAGTTACTGATTTCTCCATTAAGCATAACTGTACAACTCTACATAACTGTAGAAAAGTAGTTTCATTCTGGTTTTCGCCCCATCTGTAAGCATACCTGGAAATATGAGGAAATTGAGGATCACTCTTAAATGTATATAGTGCCCTTGTTCAATTAACTGGTTGTTAATATAGTACTTGAGTACAACCTTACCACAGGGCAACATAATGACAACAATAATAACTTACATTTATGAACAATTATTATGAGCCTGAAACAATTCCACTATTCTAAGCTCTTTGTATCTTTTATCTCATTTAATCTCTTCAAAATCATATGAAATAACAACTATTCTTATCTTTGTTTTACCCTGATTTACAGTGAGTAAACTGAGGCACAGAGAGCTTAAGTAACTTGCTCAAGGACCCCATCCAGTAAGAGACAACAGCTGATTTTCAAGAGGTTGTCTGGCTTCAGTACCACCCCTCTTAAGATGGACTCTAAAGGTCTCTTACACAATCTACATATGATTCTGCAATTATAAGGCCGGAATTCTTCCTGGAAATGAACTTTGAATCTGGAATTGTGTTCAGTCAATAACCCCATAATTGTTCTCTTTTGCATACTCAATAAGAATATAAAACAGTGACAGGAAGACAAAAGAATTGAAAAATGTCCAAAAAGTTTGTAAAGGATTTCCAAAACACTTTTAAAAACTTGGCCTTGGGTTTAGTCCTGAGATTTTTTCTTACTCTCTGGAAGTCCTCATTTTGTGTTTATTGTTTTGCAAACTGGCTCCCATACATGGAAGGCAAGGAGAGATGGAAGAAAGAGGCAGGCCACTCCAGATTGGTAGGTGGCAGTTTTAATGTGCAAGGCAACTTACAAATGAGGCTTGTCTTAGGTGGCTGCAAGACAAATAAATCTCTATACCTGCCAGCCAAAATCTTACAAGTTTGTATAGAGGCCTCACCTGGAATCAGTCACATATTTAGTCCAGATGGTCTCAACGACACCTTATTCTCTCAAGGGTATGTCATTGCAACAGCTCCTAGTGTGGGAATGGGGGAAATAATGTACCTTCCAAGGAAAAGGGAGGGCATGAGAAGCCTCTGATTACCCAGGTCCAGCTCGCGGGTCGAACAGTGGTCACATCCTCTCCATGACCTCCTCCAACAGTGTTGTGCTTAGAGATTTTCAAAGAGGAATGAATGGATATCAGAAAACTTAAGTGGTTCCTGCACACTACACAGGTCTCTATAACTCACCCCACCTCCTCCTACCTACCGAGACCCTCTCTTCTTAATACTAATTGGTGAGCCCAGTTACTAAAATGAGTTCTATCCCATTGGTTGTTGGGCTTGGAATAAATTTAAGAATTGCTGATTTAACCAGTTAGGTATTGGTGTGCAGAGGACAGGGAGGGCAGATGGAGAGTGAATTTTGTCCTATGCTGCTCGGACATAAACTGCTCGTTGTTTTCAAGGCTATTACTATTGTGCTAACAATGAGATATAATAATAATAACAATGGCTAATATTTTTTAAGTTTTTCTTCTGTGCTTACTAGACACTCTGTTGATTATAGACACAAGACTTCCTAACAACAAATCTATGTAATTTGCAATTCTGTTACCTCCATTTTACACAAGAAATAGTTCAGAGTTATTTGCCAAGGTCTCCCAACTATGTGAAGGGTGGATCTGAGATTTAAGCCAACCTGAACTCAAACTCAAAGGTCTTATATCTGCCAGCAATACTGCCTTTCCGTGGAACAAAGAGCACCCTCCATGGCTACCTCGAAACACCTCCCTCACTACTTGAATGTGTGCAAAACACACACTTACACATACGCACACACACACACACACATACTTTCTCTCTTCCTCAGAGTTCTGCTTGGCTCATTAGGGACTCATTGGCTCTATAGAACTGGAGAGAAAGTATTCTTGGGCACAACCTATGCTTAGGTTTGGGCTTACACAGGAATGCTCTAAAAAACTACTTTGCTATTTCTGCACTTATATAACGAAATACAGGGCAGGGGGTTTCAGTGTATTTTTTGTGTAGCAGAGTCTCATGGTATGTAACATTGTAAAACAAAAAGATATTCCATATTCAAAATGTTCCAGGGTCTAAACTAAAGCCTTCAAATGCTACAGCTTTCACATGCTTTATTCTCAATTTTTGTTAATGGATATGCCGTTAAAGAATTTCATTAGTGTTCCTACATCCCTATACAGACCATTGAACATGGTAGCATGACCATCACCTAGTGTACTGAAATCTGCAATATTTCTTTCTTCAGCCTCTCTTATACCATCAATAAAATTTCTCCTGTTATCATTGTGCTAGCTCCAAGAGCTTCTGTATGAACTGGGAAAACAAAGAACTAAACTTGCTATTTTGTATTAAATTAAAACTAATAAGATGTCCAAAGGAGGGCAGCATTGGAAATAGGGTACCATGGTTTAGAAGTGAGAAAAGAACGGTCAGCTTTTTCAGATATTCAGAGCTCTTTTGATAACATAAATGGGATGCTAATGCACATAGTTTTGTGGATTCTTCGTTTCTCATTTGCAATAATTTTCATGAGGAAATACCTCTGCTATATGATCATAACAATCAATGGAAATTTGATTTTAACCTCTCCTCAGTCCTTTAATTAAAAGAGCTATGATTCTTCTCAAGAATTTTATAATAAAGATGCTGCATATTTTAATTATCTTCTGAAATTGAGCTATAATATTCCAATAGTTTAAATACTTTTCCTGGAAAAAATCTCCACATTTTATGACTAATTAAAAAAGCAGAGAAACACTTAGCCCCTATAGCATTTTGTATCTTTAAAAACTTTTACAAACATCCAATTAATCCCCATCACACTTTGGCAGCCAGGTATTAATTATTCTCTTATTATAGATGAAGAGCATGGCTTGCAGAAAACATCTGTGATTTCCCCCAGACACCACATCCATAAGACTATCTGGACTGTAACAGAGAAGCTTGGAGAATGTCTGTACCTACTAAGATTCATACAAAATTTTCAAAGGGAAGAACTTTTTAGGATTGTATTTGTTTTGTTTTAGGTATCACCCTGAATAAATGTTTGTCATTGTTTCATTGCCACAACAGAATGATGAAATTAAAATTCTACTGAGTTTAATTCAGAAGTTGTAATAACCTTCAAATTTCAATTCCAGTGAAAGCTCTAATTAAATTGTGTGATGTTAACGTTTCCCTTGACCCTTGAATAAACTTACTACTACATACAATGCTCTCAGCAATGATAGGAGATTTTTGATGAATTTTATAGACAGGTAAAAGCAAGGCAAGTGCAACTACAATTTTCCAACAGGATTTAGTTTTTTAAGAGAACTAGAATATTTTTGAACTTTAGAAAAATAAAAGCTGCAATTTTAAACTACTATTTATTGAATATGCTATGGGTTAGGCAGAGTGTTCAGCATTTTCACTAATGGATTCTAATCTTTAAGCCTCACAGTGAGGTAGATTCTTCCCTTTATTAGATGGGGAAATGAAACTCAGAAAAGTTAAGTAAACTGCCCATAGTCACACAGACAGATAGTGGCAAGGCCAGAATTCAGATTTCAGTCTGCTAATTTCACTAAGCCCAGGCTCTGAAATCACCGCTGATTAATATCTCTCTGTTTTCTTTGATATTTTAAATCTATATCATAGGACTACAGTACTTTAAACCCTCCAGATTGAATACAATATAACAATAGTAAAAGGAAAGAGTATTTACAGGACGACCCAATGCTAAAAACTATCAGGATAATGACAAATGAATTGACCTTTGCTTCTGTACTCTGTTGATTCATATTTCAGATGGGAGACTGAGTTGTTTTCAACTCCAAGGCTGGAGGAGTGCTCCTCAGGCTCTCTTTTCTCTGTTTTAGCTCTTCTTTGCTCTTTCTTGCAGCTAAGTTTCACGTATCATAGTAGATTCAACTTCTGCCTTCTCTCCTCATCTTCTAACTTCCAGACTGGACCTGGCAACATGGAGCCACTTGAGGCTGGCTTTATTAAGGAAGCTAATATTTTGCATGTGGTCATGAGACAAAGCCAAAGTAAGAACCGTCTTCCTCGGAATGGCCAGGCTTGTTTGGGTTACAGACTTATACACCAGAGGCCCAACTTTCTAGGTCCAGTTTTATCCAGCACAGCATTTCAGAACACCTGGGACAAAGTGGCAAACGTAAACCTGTGGCTTAATTTGGTTAAGATCAACTCTGCCAACGTGCAGGAGACATTTAAAAACAAGATCAAAGAAACAACTAAAAATTAAGTATGATAAAAGTTCACACTCCAAATTGCTAATCCCTATTCAGATGCCAGAATAGGCACTTAGAGATACATAGAGATGTATAACACAATGTACTTAGACTCAATATTTAGGTGGGAAATGGAAATATAGTCACAGGAAGCCATGCCAAAGGATAGCAAAAAGTAAAGTGTCAATAAAGAGTGAAGGGATCAATAAGCATTCTGTCAGCTGACGGTCGAAAGTGGAGAATAAAACTTCCTAAAGGAGGTGGGGTCTCTGCCCATCCTATGGGAAGATGAGTTTGGCTTGGATGAGTGAGGCTAATGACATGAGCAAGGGTACAACAGTGACACGGGGAAAGCATCTCCTTTTCCTACATATATTTTAAAAACAGCCTTTCCAGTTTCATAAATTTATCCTACTGGTATTTTTATTGGGATCACATTAAATGTATATATTAATTCAGGGTGAATAGACATCTTTATGGTTTCCTGTCTCTCTCTGCAAGAACATGATATGCTTTCCATTTGTTCAAATATCCTTTCATGAATCTCCATAATGTTTTAAAGTTTTCTTCACCTAGGTCTTGATTGTTCTTTCAGTCCTAGGTAGTTCATCTTTCTGGTGTAATTGTAAAACAAGATTTTCTTTTGTTATATCTTATAGTTTCTTGTTTCACTCTATGAAGTCAATTTGCATGAAGGTAACTGATAGTACTCTGTGCCCACTTTACTAGATTCTCTTTGTTTTTCATAAAAATTCAGTTGATGATCTTGGATTTTCAAGCAAACAGTCATATTACTTGCAGATAATGATCATTTTACATTCTGCTCTCTAATTTCTATGTCTCCTTTTTCTATCTCTTCAATAATTGCATTAGCTGGTAACTCCAAACAACGTTAAGTAATTATATATAAAGAGAGAGAACATTCATGTCTTATTCCTTATTTTAAAGGGAAATACGTATATCATAAAAATAATTATATTGAGAAAATGAAGAGACTGACTAGGCTAGAAGGGTAAGATTAGAGGAGAAAAAAAGTTGCATAAGAGTGATTATAAGACTGAAAGAGTAGGTTGAGGTAATTGGACTCTGCCTTGTAAGCACAAGAGTCCATCGAAGGTTTTTTAGTGGAGAAATAAAGTGGGGTGGTAAAAAGTGACTAAATAATATGTAAAGGTGGTGTGAAGTGTGAGTGGAGATGCGAACAAAGAAGTGAGAGGGGTATAGGGGAGGAATAAATATTCTTCTCCTCTTCTAGGTCCTTCTGGCTGGTCTAAGAATTAAATTGACAGGAGACAGAATAACAGGAGAAAGTCAAACAAATTTAATAATAGGTATACATGAGATAAATCCAGGAAACCCGAGTACTTCACCAAAATGGCCAAAGAAGCAACCACCTTAAACCATCTTCAGCTAAAGACAAAGGAGGGTGTTGGGGGTAGTCATTTGGGACTTCAAAGGGGAAGCAGGGAATTCACATGGAGATGGAAAAGCAAATGTTTGATAGACAGATGTTTGCCATGTCTTCCAAAGACAATGAAACATGGAGAGGACTTTGATCAAATGGGACTTACTGGATGCCTCCCTGTCTACCACACCTAGTTCATATTATACTATAGTTATCTATGGTGACAGCTCCTTCCTGAACCATGCCTTCTATCTTAAATTCTTTTAGGCAATTAGGGGAAAGGTCAAAATTTCTTCCTGATTCTTTATTCTTAAAAATAATCAAACCAAAGAGCCACACTTTGGGGTAGCAAATTCTGCTCCCCTACACGGGGAACTCAGTAAAATTAATCCACAGGTTTTCTTTTTGAAAGTTAAATTTTTAATAGTATGTAAATGATAAATTATAAACTATAAAATAATAATAATTAGTGGAAACAAGCTATTCAAAAGCATTCAAGAACAATTCATTCTTTCACCCACATCTTTTTTACAGGACATTACCTTAAGTACTGGGGGAATTCAAAGATGTTAAAATATTGGTGCCCCTTTCCCTAGAATTAAAAGCGTAATTGAGTCAACTGAAATCTATAAAGTATATATTAACATATTAAGGATAAGTACCAGAAATGGTACAAAACAAGTGCTCAGAAGAATGAATTGGGTGAGTTGAGCAGGAAGGCTTTATATTTGAGGTTGAATTTGAAGACACACTTGAAGAAGAGAGAGAGCTTTGACTGAAGATATGGGTTGAGGTATGCTTACGTAGACAGATGTTTATATTAAGACATTACATTCTGGCATAAGCCTAACTGAAGCAAATGGGAAATATCAGACAACAAATAGAGCCATTTGATAGTAGAATTCTTTTTTGTAGAGGAGTGCTGAAAAGGTAAATCAGGGACACGTGATCCAGAACCTTTAATAGCTAAAGAAAGTTTGGGGACTTATTTTTTCAGTATGGAGAGACACAGAAATTTGGCAAGAAGATATATAATTACAGTGTTTTTATTTATTTATTTATTTGTTAACAGGAAGCGAGAAGAATGGAAGATGCCACTGCGCAGGGTACGACTTTAAAATATTGTCTAGTCTTTTTGTCTCCAGTGTCTAGCCTGTATCACAGACCTGTAACATCTATTTTTTCTACTTTAGTGCTGTCATGCAAGTTTTGATTTATTTAAATATTGAAAAGAAGGACAATTAGAAGTTCTTACTTTTACATTGTCATGTACTTATATGAAATACTGTCATTATTCAACTGAATTTTAAAATTAATGAGCAGACCCCCTGAAATTTAGCCCCAAGTATCCCCCTTATAAAGTCTATTTCCATGCAAGTTGTAGTTTCCTTTTTTTAAGATAAAAATCAATATCCTATCACATTTTAATTTCTAAAATTAAACCATGATTTGTATATTCTGCTGGCACATAACACCCTAAGTAGAATTGCCACTGAACAAGAATTCACAATCTTAGACATAACTTGAATACATTTTTTTTTAATCAAGGATGAAAAACAGAAAAGCCATTCCCAGAAAGTGTATGGTAGCCATAGCATGACTGTTGCATCCCATAAAAATAGTTCTTGCCTTTTCAGTTTCTTTTGTACAAATTAAGAGTAAAGAAGTAGACAGGATTCTGATAACCACCACAGTGAAAGAGTGAAAGTGTTCTCTCTGTATCTCTGATCAGGTAGATTTGGAAGGGCACAGGAGAGGTAAAGTAGAATTTGGCTTCTCATGTCCCCCATATTCTTCTTCTGTCATACTTTCTTTACTAACCCCTGACGCATGAAAATGAAATGCAAAAGGCACCAACCTTATGCTCACTCAGAGTCCCCGTACCTGTGGCAAATTGTGCTTCTTTTGGGGCTCTGCTGCATCCCTGTTGTGTGCAGAGCAGCAGGAGTGACAAGTGACCGGGACATGTGTCCCCATAGAGAATAGGAAGAGTTACAAATAGGTTTGTTTTCCTCTGTCTCCACTGAGCATAGCCTATTCTCAGTGAAAACCCAAAGTATTAAATGGAAATTTCATTTATGTGTAAGAGAAGCTTTAGATACATTAAAAAAAATAATGCTCTTCAAAGGCTCCCTTTCTTTGAAATAGACAAAAAGGAAAGGTGAAATTCATCTGAGGACTGTTCAAAGCCATCATAATCTCAGTAAAAGGGGGAAAATGAAAATATGTTCAAAGCCATCTTTGTTTCTTCAGAAATATTTTACAAATGAAATCAAGGAATATTTGCTTAGAGCAATAAAGTCAGACTCACTAGAGAATAAAACTATGCACATGGATGTTTATAGAAAAGTGTTCTTCATTTGAAGTAAATTTACTTTACAGAACACTAAATTTACAGGATTAAGGTGAATAACTACTAAGTTTCAGGAAGCGGACAGCCAGGAACGCAAGAACTTTCTACCTAAAATACATTATAAAGTGTATTTCAGAAATATCTCAGAAAATGTGACTTTATTTAGTACAATGATGTAATAATTGATGAGTAATATAGAGAAACATGCTCACTTTTAAACCTGAGAGAATCATAGGCCAGAGGAACCAATTGGCTTATCAAAATTTTTAATTCATGTGTGTTTTTTTGGCATTACTGATGCCAGCTTTATGCTGAATCCAAGGGATAACAGAATTTCATCAATTTTTTCAAAAACACAGCTAAACCGATATGAAGGGATTCTTGCATTCTCAAGGAGTATCTTCTCGACTCAATTCATGAAGAAGGAAACTTCCTTACTGAAAGCTGATAATGCTTGGATGGGTTGAGGGGTGTTACAAAGATGTTTGATCACTAGATTTAATGTAGATGAAGTCACACATGTTCTCAGAGTAGAGCATGGAAGTGGCCATACTCTGCTCAAGTTTCCAACATGGGAAAATGATGTCCTGTCTCATCCATTCGAAACAGCTGATGAAGGAGTTCTTCTCAGGCTTGAGTGAGGAAGGGAGACTAGACACAGGCGGCTGCTCTGAATTACGATTCCGCCATATTTGGCTAAAATAGTTTCTGGCAATTAAATGAAGTGGTATAAGCAGCATTAACTTATGAGAGAAGAACCTGAGTTTGGGATCCTGTTTTGCACTATTTAGCTGAGTAATTCCAAGAATGTTGTAACTTCCTGAAGCCACAGTTTTTTCATCTGTGAAATGAGGACAGTAACATCTATCTCTCAGAGTTCTTTTGAGTAGTAATTACTACTTAGTACTATTCACTAGATAGTAAGAAATTGAACAAAAAGTATGCATGAATACTATGTATATATAGACAGATATACGTAAACACACATATACACATATACATGCGTATATAATATTTATGAACACACACAAATATATTAGCTATCTGGCATTCAGTGTGCTCAAAGGATAAATATTATGTACATGGGCAGAAAACTGCTATAGTGTTAAATATTGTGGGGAATATACAAAAATTTATGAAATACAATACTGCTCCTTCCTTCAAGGAATGTATATCTACATTATTTTTTATTTCCTAACTTAATCAAAATAAAAATTCTAGGTACTATTATTACCATCCCTTTTTCATAGATGAGAAGATAAGGCACTGAGTAGTGATATAGAACAGTAGGAGTAGCAGCAGTAGTTTCTGTAGTCCAGTAAACAAGATGTGACGTCATCTAAAGTTGGTGATCACGAACGTAAGAGCTATTACAAGGTAGGAATTGGCCTATCCATAGATGTTTTGAATGAAAAGTTCAAGAAGTAAAAAAAACAAAACGATATTTTTGCACAGGGAATGAGAATTGGGCTTAAGCCTAGTGGATCACAAGCTTCAGAAAGGGCTATTTTAAGATATATCTGTGTTAAGATACAGTGGAATTGGGTGTAAGTATCTTGAAATTGACAGCCAAGCATGTGTAGTTTCATTATTGTTATTTATTGATGACCCTATCGTTTAAGTATTTTTAAAAGTGACATGAGGCAGTTGGCACAAAATCTGACACACACACGAAAAATCAATACAGAAAAGAAGAGGGAACCTGGCATTGTGGAGGCTCATGACGGGGAATTTTCAACTGTTTATATTCTTATAAAAGGAGGAGCAATTTTTGTGTGGGGGCGTGTGGAGGGAAAAGAAAGTTGATTCTGTAGGTGGTATATAGACAGGAATACAGAGTTTTAAGTAATGTTTGAAGGTAATATTTTTAAACATTTTATATTTTGAAAGTGCTTTCACACACATTATCAATAAACTCTCAAATAACATAAAAGATAGAGCAAGACAGTCATTTCTTTCATTGCCAGGTAGGAAAACTAAAGAACTTAGGAATCAAAGAATTTGCTCAGTCACAGATGTAGCAAGTGACAGATGCCAAAATGCAACCCATATACCCTACCTCCTAGTTAATTACTTTTACTCCTCTATATCACACAGTCTCTCAAATGCATGCGTCATTGTCCCCTTTTCCACATCAAGTAATTTTCTAAGTTCCAGTATGCTTTCTCTGAGGGTACTCTTGTGAAATTATGGAAACAATAATCATAGAATATTTAAGCTTCATGAAAAGTAGAAATGTGCCTTATAAATATTAAATGGTAGGTGACTAGAAGTATAAGATAGTTATGCTCTAAGCTTCTAGCAATGATTAAATATACTTTTTAAGAGCCGCTCTTTTGGGATTCTACTTATTTTTAAATCCACTACTTGGCAGTGCTTGATTCCTCCTACCCATAAAGTCTTTACATTATATTGGCATTAATAAATGTAGGAGATATTATTCTAAAAAATAAAAAAAAAGAGATGGTGTTAATTGGGGACCACAAAAAGAAAAGCGGTAAGAATGAATGTTGTGAGGATATTTTAAATCCAGAAGAAGAAGTGGCTTGGTTGATTGTTGGGAATAGTCTGTCCATAAGGAAGAGTGGTTTGTAATGAGGATGGATGTATCACCTAAGTGTATACGAAACGGCAGCCGCAAGGAAGAAATTGTGATGCATGTAGAGAGGCTTTTCTTTGAACGATGCCTGTTATAAGACTACGTTTGAAGCCAGTAGAAAGCATTCTCCCATGTATTGTTCAATAAGTAAAATGGCATGATGGAAACAAATATCATCAAACGTAAGAGGCTAGAAATTGTGAGCTCTTTGTTTTCCAAACAAAAGAATTTTCCACTGTCCAAATGTCTGACAAGCAGACACTGAATCTTTTGCTCAACTGAGAATACATTTCAGTTTCATAATCAAGATGAATTGATGCAGGATAAGAAAATTATTTTGTAGGGGGATGAAAAGACATTTATGGGGCTGGGTATATTAATAACTATTGATTTTAGCTCATATTTTATCGAAACCAATTGAGGCAGATAAAACAATAAATGTAAGAAAAGTGTGATTTCCAGCTATCTGCTGGAAGTGTATAAATAATTGTGTATATTTATTTGTTTTTACTTTCTAGAAATTTCAAAGAAAATGCACATATAAGTATATAGGCAACATTTATTTCGAAAATGAATATTGCACTTAATACTTTGCACAGAGAAAAAAATTACAGGAGATACAAATATTTTTGTCTGTCATGCTATTACAGAAGGATAAGAAATTCTATTTCATTTCCAAATAACAATAATACCACTTTATGGTTAAATGGCACATTTTGTCTGAGAGCTCAAAAGGTCAACACCATGTAAGGTATAACAGGATTTTATCATTAAAATTAATAACATTTCTGGTGGTGAAATTTCAAAAGTGATAAATAGCATCTGATTTTTGCTGTGTTGGCACAATACAGGTATTGAGAAAAATTTAGAAATCTGTGGCTTTGTATTTGCCGATCCATAAATAGATAAAGAGAACCATCTGGAGACTTCCTTCAATTTTACATGAATTTTTCATGGGTCAAGTTTCAAACCTAAAGGTGAAAAATATGACAAATATAAAAGGTTCATCTTCAACTTAAAGTACTCATTTGAGACCATTTAAAGTCTTTGATTGGATTTGGAAATCTGTGAGATGGTACCCAGTACATTTCCAGAAATATAAAAGACAAAAATATTTATCGCAATGCAATCTGAAATTCTGACGTATTTCATCTCTCACAACATATTTCATACATATTTCAATATATTGGTAAAGAACAATCAACTCAAAATTATACTTTGGTTCCAGCCAGTGGGTTATCTGTGATCATTAGCCTCCTGATTATTTTATCCATTCTTATCCTCCAGAAAGAGACTTCGTGATATATTGTGAGCAAAGAAGATGGAAGACAAACGATAATAAGTTCTATGTGCTTCCTGTAGAGATCACTTCCCAGTGATAGCACTGCACTAGTTACACTATAATTTTAGACGACATTTTAAAATCTATAAACATATTCAAAAGGTATTTTGTATGATAACCAACTCTCAGAATTTCGGAGGAAGAATGGACCTTAGGAATCATCTGATCCTCTCCTTAATTTTACAGCTAAGGAAAGTGGAGCACAGAGAAATTAAAGTGACTTTGTCTCAGGCTCTGCAGTCAGTATAACTCACGAGTAGAGCTAGTTTAAAAGTCTAGAGCTACAGAGTCACTTGACTTACATTATTCTCAACCATTGATTTAAGAGTAAGTTAAGACTTGAATTTGCCTATTTGTGTATACTAAAAAGACGTAAGTATCAGAGAGCAATGAAATTTTCAGCATAGAATTGTTAGTTTCAATAATTTCTTTGATGATTGATTTAATTAATTTAATTAGTACTACACTGCAACTAAAGTCACAGTGACCTGAATAAAATGTGACTGAACTCCAGGGAGTAATCTGTACCCATTCATTCATTCAATTACTATGTAGTAAGTTCCTAAGTGCCAGGTGCTGTTCTAGACATTTAGAGTACAGGGGCAAACAAAAATAAACCAATTTTTATGTAATTAAAAAAATTTTAGGGAAACATGGCACAAAATAAATATGTTTGTTGGTGATAAGAGCTTTGGGGGAAAAAATAAGACTATGTAAGGAAGCCTAAGGCAGGATGGGGGTTCATTTAATAGGGTATTCAGAAAAGCCCACATTTAGAAGCTAAAATTTGATTGGTGAGTGATGGAGCCAAGAGGAAAAACATTACTGGCAGCAGGAATAACAAGTGCTAAGATGCTTAGCAGGGATAATGCCTTGTGTATTCAAGAAACAATGAAAGATTGAGAGCAGTGGAATATGAGAGGGGGTTACTAATAGAAATCAGAGCAGGAAGGTAAGGGACTGAGGAAGATTGTTAGGGTTCTGAGGCCATAGAAATGTCTTGAACTTTTAGATTTAGAGCCCTCCGAGAGCTTTAAGTAGAGAAATGATCTGATCTTTCTTACATTTTAACAAGATCACTCTGGTTATTGTGTTGAAGATAGACTTTAGCTGAGTGAGAGTGGAAGCAGGGAGACCAATAGGAGGCTATTGAAACACAGCACACAAGAGATGATGTTGGCATGCACGATATTGCCCCAAAACTCAGTACTGTGGGAAATCCATTTCGTACACTATAACTGTCAGCCAGGAAACAAAAGGATCACTCCAATGGGGTAATTTGAGGAGATTTTAATAAAGAGATTAGTTCCAAAGGTTTAAAGACATTATCAATAGATACTGTAATACATTGAGGCTAGTAATAACAAGAAAAAAAGTACTACTCTCTAGGTCTAAAAGGTCAATGGGAGCAAGCTATTACTGGAACCTAAAGAGGACAGCTATATGGAGAGGGCCTCCTCAGGGGAGTTACAGGCAAAAGGGACACATTCAACTAATCACAAGCTGGCAGAGAGACACACAAGTGAATAAACACCCCTGCATCACTCTCCTCTCTCCCTCTGATCTCCTGTTGGTGCAGCCTGTTGACCAAATCCAGTCAGAAGCCAGATAGTAAGGAAATGCTTTGATGTGGCCCACATCGGTTAGGCTTTTGGGGACAGAGCAGGGTGGAAAATAAACTGGAAGCAATAAACAGAAGATAACAACGTATTGTCCTAACTCACCCCAAGTATACTCATGTACACACTAAATTGTTAGGAACTGACTATATTTTGTTCAGAGAGAACACATATGTGCAGAGATTTAAAATATACATATTTCTGGTAATAATTCATGAATATGACTAGTTTATTAAAGTTGTTAATGTGTTCTTATTCTTGGGCAATGATGTATAAAGTTTATATATTATGGAATTTATTTTTAATGACATTATTCTATTCAGTATGTCAGTGAAAAAATGATGCATGTTTACTTATCTCTATACTATCAAATCAGACATTTATAAATCACTATTAGGAGTTATTGAATGTGTATTGGGCATTTGAGAGATTTTCTAGAATATAAAAACATAATTAATTCATTCAAGTTCTACTTATCTTTTTAACCAATTGCTTCTCTCAGTCTTATCTTGACCTTCATACTACCCTCAGTTTAAACAGATATTTCAGATGCAGGAAAACCATCCCATTTCTCGAGATTAGGTAATTTCTCAAGCAAATTCCCACTTTCAGTGTAATTCAGAATAAACTCAGTACCACTTAGCCCAGTAGAGTTCTTAAACATAGAAAATAACACCACAATAAAAAGAAATACTTTTATAATGCTTTTTATTTTTCAAAGCATTTTCACATGTAAGAACTCAACTGGTAAGGAAAACGTTATTGTAAAAGACACTCATGCTTGGCTGAGGTAGTGGAATCTCTGAATTTTATGGAAAACAGACATTGTCAGCAGTCCAAAGGAAAAAAGAAGATAGTCTAACATAAGTTCAAATGATTTCAGTTACTCAGTAACCACTTCTTGTCCCTAAAATTCAGTGAAGACTAGAGTGTAAGAAATTTCATGAAGCAGAAGGGTAATTTTCACTGCTCTCTCAAACGTTCAGATACTCTTATGCTGTTGTTCCTGCATGTATTTCCAGTTTAAGCAATTAAACTGAACCAGGTGAACAGGAATGGAGAAACCATCTCACTGATAACTCACTGGAAGGTATTATCTTTCTTCCATTTCCTGTGATTAATTGACAAGCAATCTCCAACCCATCCCACAAGAAATATTTCTTTGATGTTCTTTTTTGCTCCTACAGAAAAATATATTTCAGGTTCAACTATGATGCATGGTGATTAGTTTCTTAGATAGTCCACAAAATTCTATTTAATCTATGGTTTATTTGAATTACAGTGTTACGAGAATTATGATTGCCTATTTTGCTCTAGGAAACCACATTACTAGTCCAAAAGGGAATCAGGAAACTGAAACATAGTTCTGGGCTGGTGGAGTGGAAAGAATATGTACTTTAAATTCAGATATTTATTTTATTTTATAAATACTTAGATATTGCTCACTGTGAGATTCTAAATGGTTTATAAACATGAACTCATTTGCTCCTCATAACACCCTATGAAGATAGGTTTATTATTATCACTCAAGGGTCATCATTATCACTCAAATTTCATAGATAAGGATACTGACCAAAAGTTACATAGCTTATAAGTGGTAGTGAGGGTTTTAATCAGTCAGTCTCTATTACTAATATAGGGCAAACATATCCTACTCAGAAAATTATAAGGACTCAATGAGATGTTTAACTGCTATCACCTTAATGTGCCTGACACTTAGCCAGACTCAATAAATATTAGCTATTATTAGCTCTTATAATTAAAAATTGGTGCCAATAACGTCAGCCCCATTTTCCTTCCAATTCCCTTACATTTAGAAAAAACCACACTGTGGCTTCCCCCAATCTCATGAAAAGAGTAAAGAATCTTGCTCTTCAGTTGACCCAGCACTAAGGACTGGAAAAGTCATTCATCTCCCTCTACCTGTTGCCCGAGACTAGAATTGTTTTCATCTTCTTCTCTCCATTTAAGCATCCTCTTTTCCTCTTCCCCAGGATTAGAAAGGACAAAGCAGCAGCCCTCTGTACTCCGAGTAAGTAAACAGCACCAAGCAATTACAGTATCAGGAGTTACAACCATGACTCCCTCACATGCAAAGGTCACAAGAACTTCAGGTGTTTATTAAACACCTGGATAATCAGAATTCAATGGATGTGGAATGGGATATTAAAGGTCATTTAAGCAATCACAGCATCTACCAATGTCTTCATGAAGTAAAGGCCTTGCTTCCTGTCCAAGTGGATCATCCCTCTCTGTGACTTTCAACAAGCCAGTTAATTTTTTTTTCTTGAGAAAACTCTGTACTATCTTTCACAGTGGATGTACCAATTAACATTTCCACCAAAAGTGTGCAAGAGTTTTCTTTTCTCCACATACTCACTAGCACTAGTTATCTCATCTTTTTTATTTTTATTTATTTATTTTTTTGGTGAGAAAGATTTGCTATGAGCTAATGTCTATTGTTAATCTTCCTTCTTTTTTTCCTTGAGGAAGATTAGCCCTGAGCTAACATCCGTGCCAGTCTTCCTCTATTTTGTATGTGGGTCACCACCATAGCATGTCTTGACAAGTGGCATAGGTCTGCCCCCAGGATCCAAACTCAAGAACCCCAGGCCACTAAAGCAGGGAGCACCTTACTTAACCACTACACAGGACCAGCCCCTAACAAGCCAATTAATTTAACATCTCACTTCTCTTATTTGCAAAATAGAGGCCATGATGGTTTTCCTGCTCACTTCAGAGCTTATGGGGAGTATTATCTACTCTCCCTATGTTCTGGTTCCTTCCCCAGAACAACAAAATATGCTCAGAATTCTCCCTGAAAACAAATACATGATTTAACAAACAAAAAACAACCTTGTCTTACTCCACTTCCTTCTCCAAGAATTACCTGATTTCTCTCCCATTCAATGTCAAATTTATTGAAGGGACAATAGCTGTTGCCTCTATTTCCTCATCCATCCTTCTCTTTCTCACTTACTGAACAGCCACTCCATTCCGTTTTTGATTCTTCTCCTCTTCACAAAATCTGTTTTTATTATGGTCATTAACAACTTGCAAATTCCAAGTCCAATGGAGATTTTTAGTCATTAGTCAGTAGCAGTAAATGCAGTTGACTATTTGTTACTCAGAACACTCTTTTCTTTTGGTAACTTTGATTCAAAACTCAGAGCTCTGTCCCACGCCTCTCTTCTCTCATACTACATACTCTACAGAGATGATATTATCCACTACTCTGACTTCAATTTTCTTGTATATAGGTTCTTGTGAAATATCCTGGGCTCCAGAATAATATCTAATGCCCAGCTGGCATCAACTGCTGATGTGTATAAAAATTGAAACCTGTGGCCTGTTCACTGATCTCTCAAGCTAAAGATGCTCTTACCTAGTCTGGATAGGAGGGCCGCTTCTCTGCCATATTGTGCATTCAGTGGTCTTCAGACACCCAGCTGGGTACCCTCTCTGCAGCCTCATGGCATTATGGATACCACAGAGGCATAACTGCTTCCCTTCCTTCTCCTTCTCTGGGACTTTTTTACCCAACTGGATAGACATTGGCGTGAGATGGCAAGCCAGACCACATCCCAGCTATCTGCTGCCTCCTTCTCTAAGCTTAAAGAAAAACTAGAAAGTCCTGTGGGAAATTGAGTGTCTGCCTCTGCCCCTTCTCAACCAGTTACACTACTGCCTTACATATCACCTGGGTGGCTGCATGTTGCACTGCCATTCCCTCTATCGGAATCTTGAATTTTTTCTAATATGTAGCCAGGATAGTGAGAAACAAACATCCTTGTTCTAGAACTCTTGAAAAATTGTGTGGCTGTTTCTATTGCTGGAATTATGATGTTGTAGACTGAGCAACTGAGAAGAGGGGGACAAAGAGGTTGGTTTTATCCTTCATTTTCTGTCTTGGCCTAGCCAGCTCCCCCTCTGGCAATGAGAATGGCTACTTTCATCTTCACTTTCCTGAGCTTACAGTTTGCTTTTCCCTTTCCTGGAGCCAAGATGTCTGTCTCTATATACGATTGGTTCTATTTCTCTGGAGAACTCTGACTAATGCAAGGTCGTTAGGTCCTTAAGTGCTTGTTGGTGGATAAAAGAAGGTCAAATGAGATTGTGAGAGTAAACGTGTTTTCTAATTCTGGGGATGTGTTACATGGGGTAATATGAGCCAACATATTGACTAGCGACAATGGGCTCCGACTCTGTCCACTTGGTCCACCAGATTCTAGGGCAACAGCTGAAAGGAAACATGGTTAATGCTCTCTGTGACACAAAAGGATAACCAAGTAGATGTTTTATGCACAAATTCACTAAATCCCCAAAGATAATTTAATTTTAATGACTTCTATTGCAGAAGTTTGAGGTATGACATGATATGATTTCCGATTACGTCTTTCCGTGGGATTCTGGAATTTGTGTTAAAGATCACTGAAAGTTTGGAAATGGTATCTCTAAAATTAAAATTGAGTGACTATGGTCATGTTTATTTGCCAAAGGCATGGTTTGTGATATAAAAATATGATCTATTTCAGCTGGCTATGCAGCAACTTAATAAATGCACTGACTCATGCTCTGATTTCAGTCACTTGAGATGAGCTTTTCGGATTAAACCCTTTCCCCCCTGATTCAAACCCATTTTTTGTCTTATCTTTACTACCTTCCACAAATTTATGTAGACAGCCTGTGCAAATGGTGGAAGGAGGATAAAGAATCCTCATTTGCTTTGCAAATTTGCATTTTGATTTGTGTGATGTTGAAATTGTTCAAAGGTGGTTAAATAGGGAAAGCATCCATCCAGAGGTAAGAACCTGAGTGAAAATGAGAAACAGCTTGCGGTGTCCAGCTAAATGGTTTCCCTATAAATATCCACTGGAATTATTCAGGGAGAAGGAAGACAAGAAAAGATTTAGAAATTTGATATATCAAAGGGCTCTAGAAATTGCTTAAATAGAGTCCTTTCATGCTAAAAGTGGGGAATAAGAAAGCGTTAAAAAGGTAATTATCACCTGTAATCTAAATATCAACTTACTGCCCGTGGATTCTAAGGATTTACAAACTATAAATGAAACTGAACTATAGCTTCTGCAAGGAGTGAAAATAGTATAGTCATTCATTCATTCAACAATTTATCATTAAGAATCTGATATGTGACAGGCACTGGAGTTTCAGTGACAAACAATGAGAAATTGATAAGACACAAAATAAGCAGTGAAACACATGGATAGACAAAATACCCAAAGGCTATCATAGGTTCTGTAGGAGAAATAAGGAGATGTTTTGAAAGAGAAAACAGAAGTTCAAAGTGGGAAATCTATTCCAGTTAGGATGCTCAGGAAACACCTCTCTCAGTGTGTGACATTTCACCTAAGATTTAAAGAATAAGAAGAGTCATGTGAAATGATCTGAGTAAAGCTGATACAAAGGACCTACGACCAGAAAAGCCCCAGGTCATCAAAGAAAACAAAGAAGAACAGTACAACTGAAGAAAAAGATCGGGGGAGCATAATGGGTAGAAATCCAGATAGAAGCCAAATCATGTAGTGGATCAGGGTAGGGAGTTTCAGTTTTGTTCTAGCCCATCAGAAAGCCATTGAGAAGTTTTAAATAGGAAAGTGTTGTGATCTGAATGATCTTTCAAGATCGTTTTGTTGAGAAATTAGAAGGAAGAAACGGGGATAACAGACTAATTATAAGGCTGTTGTAGTAATACAGGCTAGAGATGATTGGGGCTTGGGCTAGGGAGGGGCAGCGGAGACAAAGAAGAATGGATTGAATAGACATGTATTTTGGAGATAGAACTAGAAAACTTGTTCACTGAGAAAATATAGTTTAAAGAGAAAGAGAGGAATTAAGGATGATTCTTGGCTTGAGCAAGTGATGATTCTACTATAAAAACAGAAAATACCTTGTGAGTATAGAGGGAAATCAGATGATCTACTTGTTTTTTGTTGTTGTTTTTTCCATAGAAGGCTTTTATTGCATCTTTAAAATATCATTAATATGTCTTAAGAATCATCTGGCATCTTGTTTGCATAGATAGATAAATCTTAGATGCTATTCATCAGCCTGCTGAACTTTTCCTTTTTCAGACACACAGATATTATACCAAAATTTTCTGATATCTTTGTTTTTAACTGTTGTTATTTGATGAATCAAAACAGCTGGATTTGATACAAGTTCAGTGTCATGTTTTTCAAGAACTAATACATCTTTCTGGACTTGAGATACTGAACAAGCAATGCTTCACCTCATGCGAACCCTGCAGCTGTATTGTTCAACCACAAAATTTCTCATTTCAGCCAGAGATCCATCCTAAATAATGAGGTTTATGGAGGAGTGGAGCAAATTTCATCTTGTAATAGGAAGCCCAGTATGACACCCATGATTATGTTCTATACATGACTACAGATAGTGCAAACAGTGGCCAGTTCCTTTCCATTTCCCCACCATTTTTCAATGCAGAGCCTCTTCTTCTTATTCCAAGGAGACTGAATTCTACATTGATGTAATTGAAATCCCTCCTCAGAGTTCTTCTGGGGTCCTTGAAAATAACTGAGCATCCCTTCGGAGTGATGTCAACATTTTCTGGAATGTCGACAGTCTGAATGCTGAGAATGGTCTTTATTCTCACAGTAGATGTGGCAAAAAGCTCAAATGATCTGTTTCGAGTGTATTATGTTTGAATTACCCTAGAGGAGATGTCAGGAAGACAATTGAATATATGTGACTGATGCTCAGAGACGAGATCTGGACAGAAGATATAAATTTGGGAGTTGTTAGCTTGCAGGTAAATATTATGTATTTATGGTCATGGGACTAGATAAGATCAACTAAGTGCCAGCTGTTAGAGATGAGAGGTAAGTCACATGTGTGGATAAAACCTAAAGAGTCTTTTGAGGCTAAAACCTAAAACCTGAAACCATTTTTGCTAAAGAAACCATCACAGAGTGACCCACACTAAATTTGGTCTTTGTTTCATGATTCATCTATGCCTTAAATTTACTGTGTTTACTTATACAAAGCCTCTCACGTTGTTCAAAGAAATTCCTGTAATTCTATCATTTTTATATACTATTTTCAAAGAATGAACTCACATGTTAAAGATATTAGTCATTTACATGAAGACTTCATTGGAACACTTAAATCTACAAATGACAAAGAGCTGGCTAATGAATGTGTTGATAAAGATATGGTTCAGGTGTTGAATGACAAAAATAGCTTTCACAAAAACTCAGTAGTTCAGGCTGATGACCTGGAACATTAAAAATAAATGAAATCAGTTTTTATGAAAAGTTATGTATTGCAATTCAAACAATTATTCAAGTAGAAGATGGAAGATACTTATCTATGTAACAGTTTTTACATTAAAAATATGTAGAGGTTTACTCCCAAGAAACAAAATTCCTCGATCAGATGATTTCCCTGGAGAATTCTACCAAATATTCAAAGATTTAATACCTATCCTTCTCAAACTATTCCAAAAAGTTGAAGAAGATGGAATGCTTCCTAACTCATTCTATGAGGCCAACATCATCCTAATACCAAAACCAGACAAGGAGAACACAAACAAGGAAAACTGCAGGCCAATAACCCTGATGAACATTGATGCAAAAATCCTCAATAAAATATTGGCAAACTGAATACAGCAATACATTAAAAGGATCATACACCATGATCAAGTGGGATTTATCCTGCGGATGCAGGGATGGTTCAACACCCACAAATCAATCAACATGATACAGCACATTAACAAAACAATGAATAAGAATCACATGGTCATCTCAATAGATTCAGAGAAAGCATTTGAGAGTGTCTAACATCCGTTTATGATAAAACGTCTCAATAAAATGGGTATAGAAGGAAAGTAATATAACCTCAACATAATAAAGGCCATATACGACAAACTTATCATACTCAGCAGTGAAAAACTGAAAGTCACCCCTCTGAGAAGAGGAAAAAAACAAGGGTGCCCACTGTTGCCACTTCTATTAAACATAGTACTGGAAGTTTTGGCCAGAGCAATTTGGCAAGAAAAAGAAATAAAAGGAATCCAAATTGGAAAGGAAGAAGTGAAACTCTTGCTGTTTGCAGCTGACAAAATTCTATATATAGAAAATCCTAAAGAATCCATCAGAAAACTATTAGAAATAATCACCACCTACAGAAAAGTTTCAGGGTACAAATCAACTTATAAAAATCAGTTGCAACTCTTTTTTGTTTTTCATGAGAAAGATTTTCACTGAGTTAACATCGGTGCCAATTTTCCTTTATTTTATGTGGGATGCTACCACAGCATGGCTTGACGAGTGGTGCCAGGTCTGCACCAGGGATTCAAACCTGCAAACCCCAGGCTACCAAAGAGGAGTGTGCTAATTTAACCATGATGCTACCAGGCCAACACTCAGTTGCATTTCTTTACGTTAACAATGAACTAGCAGAAAGAGAACTCTAGAATACAATCCCATTTACAATCACAACAAAAAGAAGAAAATATCCGAGAATAAACTTTAAGCAAAGAGGTGAAAGCCCTGTATACTGAAAACTATAAGACATTATTGAAAGAAATTGAAGAAGACAAAAGAAATGGAAAGATATTCCATGCTCATGGGTCAGAAGAATCAACATAGTTGAAATGTCCATACTACCTAAAGCAATCTACAGATTCAATGCAATCCCAGTCAGAATCCGAACATGAATTCTTCACAGAAATACAACAAAGAATCCTAAAATTCATATGGAAGAAAAAAAGACTGCAAATAGCCAAAGCAATCCTGAGAAAAACGAACAAAGCTGGAGCCATCACAATTCCTGACTTCAAAATATACTACAAAGCTACAGTAATCAAAACAGCATGATACTGGTACAAAAACAGACATACAGATCAATGGAAGAGAATTGAAAGCCCAGAAATAAACCCACACATCTATGGACAGTTAATCTTCAACAAAAAAGCCAAGAATGGGGCCTGGCCCAGTGATGCAGTGGTTAAGTGCACAAGTTCCACTTTGGCTGCCCAGGGTTTGCAGGTTTGGATCCCGGGTGCAGGCATGGCACCACTTGGAAAGCCATGCTGTGGTAGGCATCCGACTTATAAAGTAGAGGAAGATGGGCATGGATGTTAGCTCAAGGCAAGTCTTCCTCAGCAAAAAGAGGAGGATTGGCATCAGATGTTAGCTGAGGGCTAATCTTCCTCAAAAAAAAAAAAAAGCAAAGAATGTACAATGGAGAAAGGAAAGTCTCTTCAACAAATGATGCTGAGAAACCTGGACAACCACACACAAAAGAATGAAAGTAGACCATTGTCTTGTACCATACACAAAAATTGACTCAAAATGGATTCAAGACTTGAACGTAAGACCTAAAACCATAAAATTCCTAGAAGAAAATATAGGCAGCACACTATTTAACATAGGTCTTAGCAGCATCCTTTCCAATACCACTTCTATTCAGGCAAGGGAAACGAAAGAAAAAGTTAACAAATGAGACTACATCAGACTAAAACGCCTCTGCAAAGCAAAGGAAACCATGAGCAAAATGAAAAGACCATTCACGAACTGGGAGAAAATATTTGAAAATCGTATATCCAACAAGGGGTTAGCCTCCAAAACATGTAAAGAACTCATACAACTCAACAACAAAAAAACCAAACAACCTGATCAAAAAATGGGCAGAGGAAATGAACAGACATTTTTCCAGAGAAGATATAAAGACAGCCAACAGACACATGAAACGATGTTCAACATCACTAATTATTAGGGAAATGCAAATCAAAACTACAATGAGGGGGCCGGCTCCGTGGCCGAGTGGTTAAGCTCGAGCGGTCCGCTGCGGCAGCCCAGGGTTTGGATCCTGGGCATGGATATGGCACTGCTCGTCAGGCCACGTTGAGGCAGCGTCCCACATCCCACAACTAGAAGGACCTGCAACTAAGATATACAACTGTATACAGGGGCGGGGTTTGGGAAGATAAAGCAGAAAATTAAAAAAAGGAAGATTGGCAACAGTTGTTAGCACAGGTGCCAATCTTTAAAAAAAAAAAAAACTGCAATGAGATATCACCTTATACCAGTCAGAATGGCTATTATTACCGAGACAAAAAACAAGTGTTGGAGAGGTTGTGGAGAAAAGGGAACCCTCATGCACTGCTGGTGGGAATGCAAACTGGTTCAGACACTATGGAAAACAGTATGGAGATTTATCAAAATATTAAAAATAGAAATATGATACAATCCAGCTATCCTACTACTGGATATTCATCCAAAGAACTTGAAATCAATGATCCAAAGAGATTTATGCACCCCTATGTTCATTGTAGCCTTTTTCACAGTAGCCAGGATGTGGGAGCAACCCAAGTGCCCTTCTACAGATGAATAGATAAAGAAGATGTGATATATATATATATATACACAATGGAATGCCACTTAGCCATAAAAAAGACAAAATAGTCCCATTTGCAACAACATGGATGAATCTTGAGGGTATGATGTTAAGCAAAATAAGCCAGATAGAGAAAGATGTATAGTGCATGATCTCTCGCATATGTGGAAGATAACAAATAGATGGATAAAGAGAACTGACTAGTGGTTACCACAGAGCAAGGAGGTTGGGGGTGGGCGAAAGGGGTAAAGGGCCGCATATGTACAGTTAAAGACGAAAATTAGACTACTGGTCATGAGCACAATGGAGTTTATTCATAAACTGATAAATAATAATGTACACTTGAAATTATACAATATAATAAACAATTATGATCTCAAGAAAATTATCAGCAAAAAAAAATTTGGAGTTTTAAAAAATAAAGGCTAGGGGCCAGCCTGGTGGCCTAGTGGTTAAGTTCAGTGCACTCTGCTTCTGAGGCCCAGCTTTGGTTCCTGGCGTGGACCTACACTCCTTGTCAGTAGCCATGCTGTTGCAGCAACCCACATACAAAAAATGGAGGAAGATTGGCACAGATGTTAGCTCAGGGAAAATCTTCCTCAGCAAAAAAACATAAAATGAAATAAAAATAAATAAAGGTTAAATTTCAATTAACCATGTGATGCAAGTACTTAAAATGCAAATTTAAGCTTTGTGGTAATCAGTTTAAAATCAGACAGAGCTGAGGTATAATTCAGGGCATCACTTCCCAGTAACATGACTTTGGGGTCTTAATGTCAACAACACTTGCCAAATTGTGATAATAATAGTCTAGAGCATAAACAGTTGTAGTCTTCTTTTTCCACAATTGTTATTTGAGGGAATGTTTCCATATTATTAAACATATTAGAAAATTATTTTAATGCTTGCAATAGTCCATTTACTTAAAATTCTAAACTATTATTTATATCACTACCATCCTCTTGTTGGATATTTAGAATATTTTCATTTTACATTATCGTTACAATGTTTTGTTGTGAATTTTAATCCCTGGTATTATGCAGAAGTTCCACAATGTTCCTCTAGTCTATTCACTTACCTTCTCTCTTAGAGGATGTTTGCATACTCCCTACTCCTACACTCCTTTCAGACCTCCAAGATCTCTTCTCTATTTTTTTCCCCTCAGCTTATTGACCTTGCATCCTATGCTAAAAAAAAAAAAAAAAAAAAGAAGGAATCAGAAGAGAATGCCCCAAGCTGTTACAATCATATCTACTCATCTATTTGTATCTGAGCCTGAGCCTACACACTCTGCCTTCCCTTCTGTTACTTTGAATGAGCAGCCTGTGCTTTCGTTGAAGGACATCCCTGCCACTTGTGCACCTGCTCAAGCACATCACTCCAGAGAACTTTTTCTTTCTCTTGGATATTATTATTTTTCCCTCTTGACAAGATTATCCCAAGAGCATACAAGCATCCTCCTATTTCCCCCATCTTAAAAAAAAGAATAGGAAAAAATCCTCAATATCACATCTTTCTGCAACCTTATTTGCATCCCTTTAGAGGAAAACTTCTACACAATTTCCTCTATAAGCTTCAGTTCCTTTCTTCTCATTCTTTATTGAATACATTCCAATCAGGATTTCACCCCATATGCCACCAAACCATCCCTCAAGGTTATCATTATCTCCACATTGTTCAAAGCCAATAATAAATTCTCCACTTTCATCTTATCTAAAAGACCAGCAGTACCTAATATGACTGATGATGGTCTCCTTGATATACTCTCTTCACTTGGCATCAAGGATTTCATATGCTCTTCTTTCTTTGCCCATTTTACTAGCTGCTCCTTCTCATTCAGCTTTGCTGGTTTCAAAATACCCACAGGACCTCCAAAAACTGGAAAGCCTCAAGCCTCAGTTCTAAGCTTAAAACTTCTTCCTTCTATATCATCACTCCTCTCTTATCTCATCCGTGAATTTTATATGCTGAAAACTTCAAAATTTATATCACCAGCTCAGACTTCTCTGCTGAACTCTAGACTTAGATGTGCAATGGTCTACCAGCATATCTATTGGGATGTGTTAGGTATCTCAAAGACTAAACTCGTGTTCTCTACCTCCAAATCTCCAAACGTGCCCTTCCCACAATCTTTCTAAAATCATTGAATAAATCAATACTCCGTCCTTCCCATTGCTCAGGCCAAAATAATAATAACAAAATGAGTCATTCATGATTACTCTTTTTCTCCTATGCCTCTCCTCCATCAGCACATTCTTTTGTTTCTATCTTCAAAATATATGCAGTGTCTGGACATTTCTTATTATCTCCTTTCCCCCTACCCTGATACAAGCTGCTATCATCACTCAATTGGATTCTCACAATAACCTTCTAGGTCTGGAGTGTGCACGTTTTTCTGTAAAGGATCTAATAGTATACTGCAAGCCATAAGGTCCCCATTGCAACTGCTTAACTCTGCCACAATGTGAAAGCAGTCAAAAGCAATATGCAATGTAATGAACGTGGCTGTGTTCCAATAAAACTTTATTTGCTAAAAAAGGAAGCTGGCCAGATTTGATCTATGGGTTCTAGATTGCCAACACCTGTTCTAGTTCATCTCCCTGACTCATCTTTCTTTCGTAGTATCTATTTTCAACAAAAGGGCCACAGCGATCATTTGAAATGAAAATCGTAACACATGATGCATCTACTCAAAACTGCTCTTATTCCCCATTTCACACACAATAAAAGCCAAAATTCTTAATATGCCATACAGATTTCTAAATAATATGTTTCCCTAATTTTGCTCCCTGTGATCCAGCCACAGTGATCTTTCTGCTGGTTTTTGAACTTGCCACATGCATGAGGGCATCTGTCCTTTCTAGTCTCTCTGTCTAGAGAGCTCATCAGCATCTGTGTAACTGTAAAACTCACTCTACATCTCCCTTCCATCCCTGATCAAGTGTCGCATTGTCAGTGAAGCTTTTCCTCCCTAAGAAATTACAATCACCCTCCTCCCAACATGCCCCATTGTCTTTTCCCGCCTCATTTTTTTGCACAGAAATTTTCACCACCACTAGCATACGCTAAAATGTTTAATTTTCTTATTTGTTTTCTCTCCTCAGAATGCATCCCATTAGAACATTGGGATATACTTGAGGATAATATTTTTTAATTATTCCCTACTTTATCCCTAGGGTCTAGAATAGTTTCTGGCACATACTTGAGAACCAATAAATAAATATTTGTGGTGAAGTGCTCTAGATTAACATGGGAAAGGCAAGAGAGCATTCTTGGTGTAAATAGAAGAGAAATTACTGCATCACATGACAGACATTATTTAAGACTTTAAATGTAATTTGCCAACTTTTGTCTCTAAACTTTTTCTTTAAGTTTTGATGCCCATTTTTTTTACCTCTGTCTCTGTGGTGGTTAATTTTACATATCAACTTGGTTGGACTTCAGGATGCACAGATAGCTGGTAAAACATTATTTCAGGGTGTCCCTGTAAGGGAGTTTCCAGAAGAGATTAGCATTTGAATTTGTGAACTGAGTAAAGCAAATGACCCTCCCCAAAATGAGTAGACATCATCCAACCCATTGAGGGCTTGCATAGGGCAAAAGCTGAAGGAAGGGTGAATTCACTCTCTCTGGTTGATCAAGGGCATCCATCTCAAACCCTCGGTTATCAGAGCTCCTGGTTCTTGAGTTTTTTGACTTAGACCAGGACTTACACCATTGGTCTCCCAATCCTCAGGCTTTCGGACTCAGACTGAATTCCACCACTGGGTTTCCTGGTTCTCTAGCTCTCCGACAGCATATCCTAGGACTTTTTGACCTCCTTAATGGTGTAAGCCAATTCCTATAACAAATCTCCACTTATCTATATCTTTATCTATATATATACATCTACCATGGGTTCTGTTTCTCTGGAGAACCTTGACTGATACAGTCTCCAAAATGAAAGTGACTGTTTAACAAGCTTTCAGTGTCACTCAAGAGAGTCACATGTACATGGTCATATGTATATCATTTCCAGTTCACATATAGATCTCACATTTTCTCTTATTATGCTCACAAATAAAATAGGTCAAATATTTTACTTAGAATCAAAAAAACTTCAATGACTACTTTAAAACATCCTGTGAATAATAGCACTTATACCTTTAAATTCTAATCATTATTTTCATTACTGACACCTCTCACTAGACCAGCATTCTGTCGAGCAAGTCTAACTAATTTAATTAGTAATTTAGTAACTAATTTAACTGGTAACACCCAAGATCTCCCAGTTTTAAGTACGAGAAAAGCCCAGAATGAATGAATGAATGAATGAATGAATGAATAGTTAGCAGTGCTAGAACCAGGGCTTGGGCTCTCTTACTTCTACCATGGTCTATTATTCACTGCGGCATACTTCCTTTATGGTGACTTCACCAACACTTGTTAAAGAGGTAGAAAAATTCCTGGACTTCAAAAAACAAAGACACACAAACAAAAGCCCTGTATACTCAACTGCCATTCAAACTAGACAACAGATAATTCATGAAATGAAAAGACTAGTACAAGCAAACCATAGAATTGTTTTCACAAAGTTATTTTAAAAACAAATGCAATAATAAATTAGTCAGTGGCTGGGTTTGAAAAGAGAACATGGACAGAATAAAGAAGGACTAGCAGATAAATCCGTGACTCTATGATCATAATTCTCAAGTGGATAAAATTTTGATTCCTGAACCACCACCATCAGTATCACACAGGATACTTATTAAGAATTCAGAGTTGGTGACCCCAACCCCATCTCTGAGTCTCTGTGGCTAGTCCTGAATCTGAATTTTTAGCTATTCCCCAGATTCTTATATACACTTTAGTTTTACAATCAGAGCCTTGCTACTTAAAATGGAACCAGCAGCAAGGATATCACTCGGGGACATGTTAGTGATGATGCGCATTCTCAGGCCTCTCCTCAAACCTATGAAATCAGAGTCTGCAATCTGACAAGATCCCCAAGTGATTTGAATGCAAGTTAAAGTTTAAGAAGGACTGCTCTTGAGAGCGTCTTCCTATGAGCAATGATACATAAAGGAACAATCATTTCCTAACTATTAGCTAGTCTTTCTCTACACTTTCTCTTAATTGCTTTCCAATGTTACTTTAGAGCACTACATGGAAAATGGACCACTAATTTACATAAGGTGGAATTATGTAATATATAAAAACAGAATGTCAGAAGAGGAAAGGACCTTAGAGAGCTTCTCATTGAACTCCTTTATTTTACAGATGCAGAGAATCAGACCCAGAGAGGTCATCTGGGCTCACAAAGATAACTGATGGCTAAGCCAAGAGTATACTTCTGGCCCCCTGATTCTGATTTCCTGGTTCCTTTAATTAAATGCTGCTTCCTTCCAGAAAAATTTTACCTACAATTGGGATTTTACTAAAAATTTGGCCTTTAACTTATATGCTTCTTTTCAAGGCAAAGTCAAGTAGCATATAAGAAATTCACTGTGTTAGTCAAATGTGATATCATCATTCTTTCTAAAAAGGGACTAATTATAAACACGGCCTAGACTCCCCTATAATCAGGAAGATTATTTTTTAATCTAATTTATTTTCAGGATAATTACTCAAAATCAATCACTGTCAGTTTATAACAATTATCAGAGAAGAGGTAGAAAATATTGGTGATATTGCAGGGTTTAATTTCTTCCCAAGATGAGAAGATCAAATCAATCTAGCAACTGGGAATTGCATTACAACTATTTCCAAAAGGAGTTTAGCTGCATCACTTTACATTCCGGGCCCTTTGGTCTCCAATGTTCAAGTTTTTTTTGTGTGAAAAATATATGCACAGTGGATATAAGATGGCATTTTAGAACTAATTACAGCCCCTTTCAGCTTCCTAAAGGAGGCTTTCTTAGCATGAGCGAATGCTTTTTTTCTTTCTTTGCTTTTTGTCTAGTCAAAAAGGAATGACAAGTAAGAGTCTTGAGTGACTCTCTTTTGAGTTGTGAAAGGGACAAATAAGAAAGAAATGTGCTAGTAAAGCAATAATACAGTGAATTTACATATTAATGACGATCCACTCATACAGGATTTGTTTCTCAAATAAACAACTTAAGCTATTCTGCCTCTTCACCCTAACATGTGTGAAACCATTTAACATGGTGCCTAACACAGGGGCTCCAAATAAATAGTATTGCTGTTTTCATAAACTCCAAACCATAATGTATTTCCTCCATGTATTAACGTCAAATTTTTAAAGTTCAGTTAACGCCTTCAGAAGAGAAAGCATTACATAACTCAAAATATAACTGTTTTTTGCTTACAAATTGTGGAATAAAGTCAATCAGGACACAGTTTTAACAGAGGACCACAACTGAGTGGATTTAAATCGTGTGGTGAGGGGAAAAAACTGTGCTGACTCATGGTCCATCTGACACTGTTTTTCTGGCCAAATGCTTCATTATATAAGATGTTCTTCTTTGGTACGGCCATTTGCTGTTGAAACTGCTGTATCTCCATGCTTACAGTGACCTCAAATGTCACAAGGAACAATGGAAGCACAGTGGGTTACTAAGTATTTACAAGAGACAGATGACTTGGTCTAAAATGATTTGGAGGATTTGATCTTGAGATAGCATTAGATATCCATTTGAAAAATATTTTAGCCTAATCTAAGCCTCAGTTGCTTCTCTAAATTGGGGTTACAAATACTGCTTTAAAATGCTCCTGGAAGGGATAAATGTGATGCTATAGGAAAGGTTCATAGCAAGAGCCTGACACAAGTTAGACACTCTGTACTACTGATTTTCTTCATCCTTTTCACATGCCTGTCTGGTGCTTCTTGTGTATGTTCCTAAAAACAGTAAAAATGATAGAATTTGGCAACTTCATTCAGTCCAAGTCAATTTACATATTCAAGAGTAGACCAGCCCTATAATAGGCAGAACTGTCACAAAGGGTAGCTGACAATCAGGAGGATAGTACCTTTTGCTGGTGTCCAGCTCTATGCATGCTGCTATGTTTGGAATTCAGTCTAAAGAAAGCCATAAGACCATAAGACATCATTGAAAGAAATCAAAGAAGACACAAAGAAATGGAAAGATATTCTGTGCTTATGGATTGGAAGAATTAACATAGTTAAAATGTCCATACCACCTAAAGCAATCTACAGATGTGATGCAATCCATATCAATATCAAAGTCCCAAGGGCATGTTTCATGGAAATAGAATAAAGAATCCTAAAATTTATATGGAATCACAAAAGACCCCAAATAGCCAGAGGAATCCTGAGCAAAAACAACAAAGTTAGAGGTATCACACTCTGTGATTTCAAAATATACTACAAAGCTACAGTAATCAAAACAGCATGGTACTGGCACAGAACAAGATACACAGATCAATGGAACAGAATCGAGAGCCAAGAAATAAAGCCACACATCTCTGAACAGCTAATTTTTGACGAGGGAGCCAAGAATGTACAATGGAGAAAGCAAAGTCTTCAATAAATGATGCTGGGAAAACTGGACAGCCACACACAGAAGAATGAAAGTAGATCATTATCTTACATCACACCCAAAAATTAACTTAAAATGGGTAAAGATTTGAATGTAAGGCTTGAAACCATAAAACTCCTAGAAGAAAACAGGCAGTATGCTCTCTGATGTCAATCTTAACAGTATCTTTTTGAATACCATGTCTCACTCAGGCAAGGGAGAAAAAAGAAAATGGGACTACATCAAACTAAAAAGCTTCTGCACAGCAAAGGAAACCATCAACAAAATGAAAAGACAACCTAACAATTGGGAGGAGAATTTTGCAAATCACATATCTGATATGTATATCTCTATATGGAGAATTCATACAATTCAACAACAAAAAAAATGAACAACCCTTTTAAAAAATGGGCAAAGGATCTGAAGAGACATTTCTCCAAAGAAGATATATAGATGGCCAATAGACACATGAAAAGATGTTCAACATCATTAATTATCAGGGAAATGCAAATCAAAACTACAATGAGATATCACCTCATGCCGGTCAGAGTGGCTATTGTTAAAAAGACAGGAAATAGGGGCTGGCCCCGTGGCCGAGTGGTTAAGTTCGCACGCTCTGCTGCAGGCGGCCCAGTGTTTCGTTAGTTCGAATCCTGGGCGCGGACATGGCACTGCTCATCAGACCACGCTGAGGCAGCGTCCCACATGCCACAACTAGAAGAACCCACAACGAAGAATACACAACTATGTACTGGGGGGCTTTGGGGAGAAAAAGGAAAAAATAAAATCTTTAAAAAAAAAAAAAAAGACAGGAAATAACAAGTGTTGGAAAGGGTATGGAGGAAAGGGTGGCTTCATGTACTGCTGGTGGGAATGTAAACTTGTACATCCACTATGGAAAACAGTATGGAGATTCCTCAAAAACTTAAGAATAAGACTACCATAAGATCCAGCTACTTCACTTCTGGGTATTTATTGAAAGAACACAAAAACACTAATTCAAAAGAATATTTACACCCTATGTTCATTGCAGCATTATTCACAACAGACAAGATTTGGAAATAACCTAAGTGCCCATCAATGGATGAATGGATAAAGAAGATGTGGTATATATACACAGTGGAATGGTACTCAGCCATAAAAAAAGGATGAAATCTTGTCATTTGCAAAAACATAAATGGACCTTGAGGGTGTTATGGTAAGTGAAATAAGTCAGAAGGAGAAAGTCAAATACCATATGATTTCAGTCATAAGTGGAAGATAAAAACAACACCAACAATAACAAACACTTAGATATAGAGAGTAGATTGGTGGTTACCAGAAGGGGGGGAGAGAGGAGAAGGCAAAAGGAGTAAAAGGGCATGTGTGTACGGTGACGGATGGTAATTATTCTTTGAGTGGTGGACATAATGTAGTCTACCAGAAATCAAAATATAACCATGCACACATAAAGTTTATATGTTATAAACTAATGTTACATCAATAAAAATATATAAATAAATAAAAGAACATCACAAGAAATTTGAATACAGCAGTCTTCATTGCAAAGAACAAATGATTTCCAGAGCTTATATCTTGACCAGGGATTTTTCATATGTAAGCGTGACCAATTGCTTCCTCAATGGAAAATATCAGAGTTTGGAAGTGAAAACTACTTATAATTTTTCAGTGGTCACCAATAGTCTCAAATCAAAAACTGGGTAAACGTAGATAAATAACAGCAAATCCTCCAAGACTGAATGCAGCCGTCTGTCTATTTCATACACCTATATTTCACTTCATTGAGCTGGGAGGATACAGTATTCAGTTGATGTTTTTGGTCAATATAGACTTTAGAATAATAATTCAGTCAAAGGTTTATACTGGGAAACTTAGTAGCCTACTAAAACAGTGAAATATATTGAGATCTTTGAGAGTAGGTTCTCTGGCTGTGTAAGCACCATGAATTTAATTCAGTAAAACATTTTTCTTTTGCTAGATTTATTCTCTGCTGCTGGGGGAGTTTCAACAGGATGCACTTGAATTTTCAGCATACCACAAAAATCAGAGCATATGCTGTAGAATTAAAGATTGGGTTCTGAAAGAACACAGCAATAGTTAAGCCACTGTGTGAATTTAGTATGCATGATGTCTGTGCTGCATCAGACACTCAGAAGCTTGAAAAATTAGCTAGACCATAAATCATGGTTTGATTTTATTGTGGTTCCACATGAAGAGAAAATGATCTAATTTATACTGAGAGGGTAAAAAAACACTATCGTGAAAGAAAACTTTGGGAAGATGGGAACTCTATTAGCTGCACAGGCTAGAAGTCCAAGGTCAAGGTGTCAGCAGATTTGGTTTCTCTTGAGGGCTCTTTCCTTGGCTTGCAGATGGCAGTCTTCTTGGCATGTCCTCACATGGTCTTTTCTCTGTATGCATGTATCTCTCGTTCTCTTTCTCTTCTTATAAGGGCACATATTATATTGGATTAGGGCCCTACCCAATGGCCTCATATAATTTAGTCATCTTTTTGAAGGTTTTATCTCCACATACAGTCACACAGAGTAAGGCCATCTACATAACCTCATTTCACCTTTACTTCCTAAAAGGCCCTATCCCCAAATATGGTTACATTCTGTGGTACTGAGGTTTGGAATTTCAACAGATGACTCTGAGGGCAACATAACTCAGCCCATAACAGGAATATATGTGCATGTGGCCAGATCCTGGTTCCCGCTATCATTTTACTGCTATTAAACTGATTTTCTTTTAATGAACACAGTCAATTAGGAAATTCTTGGGTGTTTTGTTACATATCTATCATTCTATTATCACTCTTATAGGTCTTTGGGTTGACTATTGATGTAAGATGTTATATTTTTGTTGGACTTTTTTATTATGACTAAGATTTCGTAAAAATATTTTAATTAGAATAGAAACTAAACAACACATTTGGCATTCAAGTCTCCTTTAAAATTGTCTTTGGAACAAACTGCCAGGGTCAACAGTGTAGTTAACTCTCTTTTTGTCCAAATCAAATGATGGAATTACAACTGTTGTTATAGAAATGTAATTGTTATTGTTATGTAAATATAGAATTGGGAGGTTTCTCAAGAAGAACCTTTAGTTGGTATTTTGTATAGATTTAACTTGAACTGAATTGTCAGTCATATTTTAAAATACAAAACTCATGTACAGAATAGTAAATTCATTCAATTCTTCATAAATTTGGAGCCCTAAAAGGTGAATGAATTTCTCTAACTCCTTTTGCTACCAAGTAGAGTAGACTTTAAAGAAATTACCAGTACTTGCTGCCTCTGGAGAAAGAGTAATTTGTGTGTTAGAGAGGGGGCAAACTCTTTAAAATATTTGTATTATCTGAGCAGAGCCATAAGTGTAGTTTCATATAGATGCATGGTATTTCTCTAACCATCTGTCTGATACACTAATCACAGCCTGACACTATGCCTATGACTTTCTCCTATAGCATATTAGGATGCGACAAGACACCATGTATCCTTCTGAGTTCCCCTTCATGCAAATCTGGGTTCTATTGTCTCAAAGACAAGAAGTTTGCTTTGCCTTTCCCAAGCCACACTTCAAAACTTCTACTTCAGTTTTCCTATGCTTTACCTA
Organism: Equus asinus; assembly: GCF_041296235.1. Taxonomy (NCBI): domain Eukaryota; kingdom Metazoa; phylum Chordata; class Mammalia; order Perissodactyla; family Equidae; genus Equus; species Equus asinus. Next base: position 142,222,490 of record NC_091790.1, on the reverse strand, counting down.
CCCTTCACTTTTACATCTCTACTTTACTCTTTTTCTAACCATTAACAACATTTACTACTAAGAAATTTTAATACAAGGAAAAATCTCATTCCAAGAACAGATTGAGCAACAGTAAAGATCAAATTTAGGTTTTATATAGAAGGATTTATAAAACGATCACAAATATTTCTAGATGAATAATTCACGCTAAGTATGACTTTGTAAACATCCAGAGTTTTTTGTCAGAGATCAGAGATTTTTTGAAGGGTAGGGAGAAGCATTTTATTCTCTTACTTGCGAGTGATTATTTGGTTGCAAGCAATAGAAACAACCAAAAAAAAGAAACGATAAGATAATAGGCTGTTCCCAGAGTTGAAGAAAGAATTTAGCATTAAGTTCAGAGAAAGAATAAAAATCAGGGCAGCTCTGGAGAGTTTAATCTCTTAGAAATTGAGTTGCACAGACTGAAAATGCTACTAAAATTGGACTTTGCTAGAGATGATCAGATAATATTAAGATATTGCTAAGATTTATGCCAGAAGGATGAGAAAACAAACATCCCTTAACTGAAATACTATAAAATAATCCATTGTTTAGATCACTGGAAGCTCAAGATGGAAGACAAAGAGAAAAGATTTCTCTCACAGAAATAGTGCCAAAATAAGCATGATCACCAAGAGGGCTCAATGTTCTAAGATTTTCTTCTAACTTTCAAATCATACTGAGTAGAAATAAAGCTTTGGAAAAGTTAGTGGCTAAAATTGACTAACCCACAGCTCTACTAGCACTTTAAAGAGATATATTTTTACGAAAAAAATTAGCCAATTATTCAAGCCCATCTATAAAGTTTCCCCTACTTATCCAACTCCATAACATATGAAAGTATACACTTATAAAAGATGTTATAAAGAGTATATTTTATATGGAAGACAAAGGACATAAAGGGTAACTCTGGAGAAAAAAATAGAAAGATGGAATAAATGGGTCAAAATATTTTAAAAATATAATTGAAGAAAATTTCTGAAACTAAAGAGTTGAATGTGAGGAATTAAAAAAATAAAGTAAACCTTATAAAAATATGCTTTAAAAATATTTTATTTAGCTTCTTCGAATAATAACACTCAACTTCAGAATACAGCAGAGTAATATCTAAAAAATTCTGAGAGAAAGGATAGTGGAAGTTTGTCTTTCAAAGATATCATAACAAATAGGCATTCTCTAACAAGTTTGGACACTGAGAATATAGCATACATATTATATTCATATTTAAATTTATTTAATTATATTTCTATTATTTATAAAAGTATAATTAAACAATGTGAAGATGGAAGAGAAAGAAATATGTGAGATAATCTCCTCATCATTTTTCTCAAGAATTCAATACAGCCTAAAATTGAAATATAATATTAAGAGAAATACACATAGTGAACTCATAATCTTAAGAGTTTTCATAATATTTCTCTTATAAGCTGAGAAATTTCTTTAGACAGTTATATCATTTATTATAAAGAAATATTTATCAGAAATTTAGCAATTCTTTCAGTTTGACTTTATTTTCCTTTTGCAAAGTACATTTTATTTAATGGTTTATATTAAAATCATGTATCATACAATCCCAGGTTTTAAAATTAGTTCTATCTATATGCCTTTATATTTTTATAGAAATAAGAATGGAACAATGTTAGTCAATTGTTAACAAATGATTATATCTCTGATACTTTCTTTCTCTATTGCATTTTTTGGACTACTTTGACTTTTCTATAATATTTGAATATAATTTTAACAGAAGAGAAAATGCATCATTCTTTCAAAAAAGTGTACTCTACCATAATATATATAGATGAAGTATTTAAAATACTAACTCATAAAACAATAAATTGGAAGAAATACTACTATCTATCTTGGAGTTAATATGAAGATCAATTGTAAAAACTAAGAACAGTTACTAGCATACAATAAGCATGTGACATACATTAGCTATTCCTTCAACTAATCACATTTATACTAGTAGTGTTATTGTTTTGACTTAGATGAGAAATTGATAAACTTTAATTTGCAAATACTACTATTTTTTTTTCTCCTGGAAAATGGAGATAGCAATAACTACTGCAGCATCATATGAGACTTAAAAGAAATTATCGCTTAAATGCAGATGTTAATAGATTTTTAGGCTAACTCTCTAATTGATTCACTCTTTCACACCACCTCATTGTACCCCTTTTTAATTAAATACCTGCTATGGCTGAAGTAGTTTGTTAGACACTGAAGACACAGTGGTGAGCAAGATACATTGCTCCTAGACATTCAAGGTTTCTCATGAATAGTTAAAGTTTTGAATGGTAAATCTTATAATAAAAAATTTCTAATGTCTTGATTAACATATTCTATACATTTCAATGTTGATTGTGAAAGAATTTAAACGCTTAAACTACATTTTTATTAAGCTCATTTGCATCTTTGTATGAATTAATTCTGACATAATTTTCAGTCATAATTTATTGAAAGCTCAGTAAGTTTTTAACATTTAATACTGATTCAAAAGGGGTTTTGACCTAAGTCCTCACGCATTCCATATCATTTCTTTCAGAAGACTGTGAGGCCATGCTAAGGGAAAAGGTGTCGTAAGGTCAGGAGAACTTTGTTGCCCAATAACCAGTAACTTCCCAACAGAAACCATAGCATGTTCTTACTACAGCTTAATTACCTTTTGACAAATTCTCTTAGCATTTCATAAACTAATATATTATTTTAATTAAGGCAATTCATTTCTTTAGTAAAAAGGCGTTATAATATACTGGTTCTGAAAATAATAAATTATCAATTTATAATGTCAAACGCAAAAAAATTCCAATAATGAGCACATTCCCTAGAAATTATCTCTGTTTAACAATAAGTACAAATCATTATCTAATATAGTTCTTTAAGGGATAAATTTTAAATTACCTTAAAAATAGGTAATTCTTTAGATAAAATGTTGACTACTTAAGCTAAATATTTGCAAAACTTTGCACATATAGTAAGAAAATTATATTTTAAATGCTTAAATCTTAAATGTTTAATGATAATAATTTGCCAGCTTTATACTATACACGATTCACATAAATGCTTTACTATATTACTAACAATTTAGGAAAACAATGTTATCTTTTTAATTAAAATTCTCTACTATATCTTTTGGTATTGAGTGAGTATAATTGAGTATGCTTGTAAACATAAAATTCATAGACTAATTCTAAAATGTTATCCCAATAAAATAACTTTACTTTTGAGAGGAACTTTATCAGAATGATAGACTAGTTCTAGACAAGATGTGACTTCAAGTCATTATAGGAAAGTGACATTCCCCTTGGTTGGCCAAGAAGGTGTTGGAATGGGGTAAACCATTAACAACTAAATTGCTGTTAGGTGAACAGAGAATCAGAAACATGCTAAGTCAATCGTAGGATGTCTTGTCGCGTCAGGTAGGTAGGTATTGTAAGAATCAAATCAGCAATAAAATTGCCAAAGAGAAGTCTTTATCAAAATGCTCTGACTGAGAAAAAGATGCGTCAAATAGTGAGGAACCGCCTCTGAAGCAAATTTACTGCCTCCAGAAAGAACCGTTTTCACTGCTGTGGCATTTTTACCAAAAGCATAACGTCCAGACTAGAAGAAGCTCAATATTCTCAAGTGCCTCTGGTGGGAACACAAAGAGGTAAAGATTTTCTAAACTTCAAATTCAGAACACATAACAAAATCTTCAAATAAACCTGCTGATATCTTGTGATTACCACACATGTAATGTTTAGAATTTAACAAGAATAAGCAAAAAAAATTTTTCCTTCAAGAATGTTCTTCAGGAGTTTTGACCCAAAATTATTCCAAATAGAAAAACTAAATAGTCAAAAAAAGACAATTGGCTAAATTAATTATGGTAAGGTGGTGGAATCATGAGAACACTTTTGAAAAACTCTAGTGAATTGATATATATTGTAACATAGATGGCTGCCATATATAGTGAAAAAAGCAAGTTGCACAACTGTATGTATAACATGATATACACACTTCTATTCATATAATGGACACATAAATTCACATATGTATGCATGCATATGTTAATGTGGATAGAATTTGTGTATGGATATGGATGTTTAGAATACAATAAATAGACAGGTGGTTCCATATGAGGGGTTGTTTTTTGCATACTCTGTTTCTGTCTCAGTCAAGGTTGAGGCAAGATCCAAAACTTTTAACTTTCCCCCCAAATCAAATCCATTCCATAAAGCTTTAGATAATTTTTTTACTCAAGGTATTGTAGATAAATAGAAGAAGGGAAAACATTACATACAGCATAGAAAAATAATTTATTAACCCTTGTGGGACATTTCTATTCTCTTGTCAAGTCCTCTTACTTATCATTTGCCCCTGTCTTCTCACCATCACCTTCAATCAATCTCTCTCTCCCCAACCCCAACTTTCCTCCCAAAACTCCTTATTCCTTCCCTTACTTAGTCTTTAAATCATTATTTTTAAGCAATTTTGCTTTCTTTTAATTCTCTCAGTTCCAAGAATAACGCATATGAAGAGTTTATAGTTCATAAATGCTTATCCGCCTGGGAAAAAATAAAATTGCAATGCACCGTTTTGTGTATGACTACATATATGCTTAAAAAATTATTGGATGGTATTCACCAAGCTATTGGTAGTAGTTATAATAGTGAACTCTGGGGAGTAAGGTTGAAGGCAGGAAGACTCATAATCCCTATGTTCATACATGTCTTGCTTGTTCAAATACCTTACAATAAAAATAAACTATTCTTTTACGTATTTTGTGTAAAATAGATATTTCAATGCACTGTCTTCACTCTTCTGTGTTACTCTTATAAGCTCCTATCAGGTCTCCTACTTCTAATCTTACCTCTTCCAAAATATTGTCAACAATGCAGCCAGCATGATGATTTTCAAATGCAAAAGTTATCCTACTACTGCTCATACTCACACTCCTAGATGAACCGGTTTGATCTTAGGATAGAGTTCAGTTTTCTTGACACAACTTATAGGCTTCTTATGAACTGTTGTTACCTTTTTCCCTCTTTAACCTCATCTATTATCCTTCTTTTGGCGTATGCTTCTCTTTAGTTCTTTTAAAGGCCAGTTCTTTCTTCTATGATATTTAATGAACTTTTTTTTCTCATTGCTAAAACTTCTCTTTTGCTTTTCTTCCGAATCTCCCTTCCTCCTACTGACTAGCTTCTAGTCAGTCTTCAGGGTTATAGTTCAATGCCCTTTCTTCTATTAACTCTTCCCTGAATACACAAGTTCTGGCTAAGTGCTCCTCATATGTATTCCTATAGCACAATGAATCTTTGCTCTTATCACCCTTATAGCACAATGTTTTTTTTTTAACTTTTCTATATTCCTCATTAGATGCTAAAGCCCTGAGAAAAGCCATTATATGTACTTTATTCAATGCTATATCCCAAATGCTAGGCACATAGTGGCTGTCAAAATACGTGTTTCAATAATAATCATTAAACCGTTTGGTAAGTGAACTGAATGTCTATTCATTATTCATGTAATAAATAATATTTCAAACTTGCTCTATCAGCCAAAAAAAGGGAAAGCTTGTATCAAACTAACTTTCTCACCAATAGCAAATATAAATTGAGAAATACAAAAACATTCCTTTGGAAGTATAGAAGAGCAACTAAGGCACTCAGGATTTGAGAGATGAAGGTCCTAGAGAAAAAGATAAAATGTATTGAAGAGAGCGCTACATTTACCACCGCTTTTTCCCTCAGGGCATTATTTTCTAATTTGCATTGCAGGACATAGAGTTCAAACAGAAAGTTGCAACTTGAAGGATACACAAGTCTTACTGAGTTAAGAAGTCAAAAATTGGAGTTTTGAGGCTCCAGTGAAGCAAGAAGAAAAGTAAGAGCTAAGATTGTTCTGGAGATAAGGAGACAATAAAGACGAGAGTTGAATATTTTATACAGTTTCCTCTGAAGTCATTTGGGGATCCCCAAGTTGCACACACACTGGATAAGGTTTTAAAAGACAGCTGCTACGAGGTTAAAATCAGATTTTGGAAATATTATGATGTTAGTGAGACAAAACTGGGAGTAGACTACCAAAGAAGAAGAGCATTCCTAAATGCTTTCAGCTGAGATCTCAGAATCATCTCAATCACTGATTGAACAAAGATAATTTCCCTGCGAGGAGAAAATTAAATTCTGTCCTGGACAGATATAGTCGATCCTCATTACTCAACGATTCCATATTTGCAAATTTGCCTACTCACTTAAATTTATTTGTAGCTTCCAAAAATCAATAGTTAGAGTGTCTTCACAGTCATTTGTGGACATGCACAGAACAGTGAAAAATTAGAGTTGCCCAATGTTCACACTCTCAGCTGAGGTAGAATAAGGTGACACTCTGCCTTCATTTCAGCTCTCATACTGTAAACAAGTTTCCTTTTTGTGATATATTTAGTGCCAAATTTTTTGCATGTTTTTGTTCTTTTGCAATTTCATTGTTTAAAATGAACCCAAAGCACAGTACTGAAGTGCTGTCTAGTGTTCCTAAGGCTATTTTTGCTTTGTGGAGAAAATACACATGTTAGATAAGGCACATTTAAGCATGAGTTATAGTGCTGTTGGCTGTGAGTTCAATGTCAATGAATCAACAATGTATATTAAATAAAGTCTCTTTAAACAGAAAAAGACATAAAACAAGGTTCCGTATAGATTGGTTGATGAGAATATTGTGACCAGAGGCCCCCAGGAACCTAACCTTGTGTTTCCCCTAGAAGCATTGGTTCAATATTCACTAATTCAGTGACTTTAACTACCAAAAATAGTGAGAAATTACTATACCATGATCCAGAGTCTCTAAAATTATTTCATATAAAACAATAAGCATTTATTCAAAAATATAAGTTGAGGAAGGAAAAGCACCAAAAGACTAAAAGTCAAAAAACAAAATACAAACATATAATAAAATGAGACCATTAGATAGTCCAGATATTGGGTTCTCAGAGAACATAGTTTAGCTTGAATTTTGCCACGAATTGACTTTGTCATGATAATGATAATAAACACTATGAAATCTATATAACGCTCACCACCCCCCCCCCCCCACAGTACTCATAGCTTTCGTTGTCTTAACGACTCTTCACTTGACAGTTTAGATGATAGGACTTAAAATAACTGTCATCGATATGTCCCTAAAATAAGCACACAGATATAAAATGTGATTGAAGACCTAGAATCTATAGACAGCAACTAAAGAGAAATTCCGGAATTGAAAAATAAGTAAATAATAATCAATAGAAGTATGTATGAGCAGACTAGACACAGCAGAAGTACAATTTTAAAATGTAAAAAAAAAGTGTCCAATTAAAAAAAGAAAACAGAAACTATTCTAGGTATTTCATACAAAGTGCATTTAATGCAGGGAATTAGATACAAAAGTGATGAAAATGCTTAAAAAAGAAATAAAAGGAAAACTAGGATCTTCAAAGAATAGTAAATGCAGGAAGGTGACACAACTCCTTAGAGGAGAAAAATATAAGGAAAAACAATGTCACTGAGAGTCCAGGACTGCTATGCTGCTGAATCTACTGTAGGAACCACAACAGATGCTCCACAGGAAGCCAAAATGCCAAACAGCCACAGGCACTGCAGGAGTGCAGCATCCCAACAATGTTGCTGTTGCAGCCAGACCGAGAGCCCCAAATAGTCTGTCACTGAGACTGAGGGAGCACTCACTGTTGCCGTGTGCTCAGTGACAGTGAGTGGGGAGCTGCTGAGGTTGCTGGATTGACTGATGTCACCAATTCTCATACTACCAGAAACACGCTGCCCAAGCAGATAACCAGGTGCCTGCACTTATCCATTCTGAGCTTCTGTTTCCTGAGACTCTACCAGGACCAGATAAAAAGTGCCTCTCCCTTTTTGCCAGTTTTCAGTATCATCTCTGAGTACTTCCATTTGAAGAATTTAACAAGAAACCTACTGTCAGAAAAGTCTGTTTAATCTTACTTCTGGCTCCCTGAAATATAGTGGAAAGAATATAGTGCAGAATAGCCAGCACAGTCCATCCTTCCACATCCATTCAACCAGGAGATTTGATATAGCGTTAAAGTTTCAGAAGGCTGGGGAAAAAAATGGGATTATTCAGACATTAGTATTAATAATTCAGGAAACAACTTACTACCTTATGGTCGGAAGCAAAGGGGAAAGTCGTGTTACCCTGTGCCCAAAATCACTGTGCTCATGTGGCTGTTGCAGCTGATGGAATACATGTGGGGATTAAGGAAAGGGAAGATTGTGGTTCACCCAAAGAAGATGGAGGTGCTAGTAACTGAAAATTAATATTAGAAAAACGTAACCAGCATTTTTACAGGAATGTAAAAGTCTACACTCCCGCTGATGCTGCAGCGGACCAGGAACCTACAGTCACAGTGGAGGGGATCATGGGCAGGCAGAAAAGGTAAAGAAATCCAACTAACAAATAACCTGCACAAGGAAAATAAATTTTGTTATAAAAATTATATAAAATACTAAGCAGTTAACATAAATTAAATTACCAGGAAATCAATCAATATTTTTTAATTGTGTTAATTCAAAATCTGTATCTATTAATGTTTCCAGAAATGCAAATATTAGCAAGCATTTAAAATCATCCCAATGACATTGTACGTTTATGTACACAATAATACCAAATTCCATGCAAGTCAACAAGAACAATGTTTGCCCTAGAGATTACAGACAGAACTAACAAGGAAATTTAAATATAAACACTGCAGGTCAGAGGTAGTGTGAGATACTAAGTAGTTTCACTAGTTTAACTCCACGAAAGAGTAAACATCTTCAGATAATGATTTAAATCATGCTTCTGAACAGGCAGCTCTATGATTTAAATACCTAAAATCAGCAGTTTTCTTATTCATTTGTATTATCCAAAAAGACTTCTTCCTGCTCATAAAAGATGCTTTGAAAGTAGGTCTTACTGACCTTGAATGTCTTCCAAAACTATCTGCTATGATCCTGGGCACTGTCACCATCATGAGCAGGAATGTACCATGTACTTTCTCTGCAAGCGTTTATTGAAAACCTACTACCCAACTTTGCCTCGTGTTGAGGGAGGAAAAAGGAAATAATAGTGAAAATAATCAATCTTCCTGCCCAACAGATATTTCAATCCGGTAGGTAATAGAGACTAATGTATCTGAAAAACTCAAAGAAAGCCACTGTAACTGGATTGTGATGTTTGGAGAAGAGTAATGCTAAAGGAGGCTGAGGAGATAGCACAGACAAAATGTTCATAGCTACGAGAGCCACAGTAAAGAGTTTAGTCTATGTCTTAAGAGAAATAGGATGATACTAAAGGGTAGTCAACTGCATAGTGCCAATATGTGTATTTTGAAGGATCACTTTAGCTGCTATGCAGAGAATGGACTGAGTGATGTTATGGCAGTGGTTAAGTAGAGAGCCACTGGTGGACCTGACTTGGAAAATTTGTTGTGGGAAAGGGAAAGGAGAGGAGTGGACATATTTGAGAGATGTTTAGTGAGTAAAAGCAATAGAAAGTGTTTATGGATTGGATATGAAAAGTGGTGAAAAGGAGGGGGGGGACTGAGCATAATGCCAAGGATTAAGGCGGCAAGAATGAGTGAACGTTGACGGCGACACTAGAGCAAAACACCTGTATCTTCTTAACATAGGCTTCCATCCCCACTGCAACTTCAAAAGGGCTTTCTCAAAGGCCCTTGATGATATTCTGTCTCCAAAACCAACAGTTATTTCTTGGTTTTCCCTGTAGCTATTAATAGGTTCCCTTGGCTTTTTATACTTTTCTGATCTCTGATTTTCCCCATATTGAGTTTTCTTGGAGGATTTACTCCTAGCCAAATTTTTAGCCATGTTTCCTGTTTTCATTTGATAGTACCACCAGCCCCCAGGTACTGCAGTCAAAAGCTCAGACTCCTTTTAACTCCTTTCTCTCACTTTCTCTTCCATCAAATTGGTTGAGAAGCCCAACTGTTTTCACATCTAAAACATCTGTCTCCTTCAGCTCATACTCTTCATTCCTCTACCCTCATACTACTTCACATATTTCCATTTCTATAGCTTTTACCTCCTTACAGTTCCCACCAACTCCAAATGTCTCCCTTTTGATTTCAGTTTCGACGTTGCTGACATGTTAACTATAGATAGATTATTAATTTTTTATTCAAAACTCTTTAGTTTCTCTGAGAACAAATTCCCTACACCATCACCTAGTCTACAGTGCTCTCCATTATCTGACACTAACTTACATCCCAATCCTGGTGGAAGCTGACCTCCATACTGGCCATTCTAAGACTGGCCATGCCTTGTAACAATATCGTTTATGTTTTAAAAAGATAGATGTGCATGTATCTATGGAAAATACATGAAAAAGTTGTAATACTAGTTGCATCCATGCATTAAAAACTGTGGCTTAGGAACAGTGGTAGAAGGGAGGCACATTTTGCTGTTGAATCTTTTATATTTTGTACCATGGAGCAAATAATATGTCTTCAGAAATATTCAATCATCTTTTCAGAAGATTAAGATATAATCATATCATTTTTATCTCAAGAGGCACAATATTTAAAGGCCACCATTCAACATGCAACAACATTCAGACAGTGAAATTATACTTGACTTGCCAATAAAATCAGGGTACCTTAAACCCAAAGCAATCTTTGGAGCCATGTAGAAAATGTGTAACCTTGGCATTTCATGGAAATATTCCACCTTAGAAAAGCTAAAGACAATATCTTTCATTTAGTTTACTCCTAAATTTTAAATTGGACCCAAGATTTGCATTTACATGTAATTAGTTTATACTTTCAATACAAAATGAGCAGTAGAGTGAAAGATATCCACCTGCAATACAGACTTATTTCTTTTTTGCTTTCTCAGTATTTCTTCTCCTGTTTTGTTTGTTTATTTATTTTTTAGATAATATCTCAGTTTTCCTCTATAAAATTAACTATGTTCTTCCTTTAGTCCAGATAGTCTGGGATGAGTTGATCCTAGCTGCCCCAGGTATATGAGTTCCCCTAACAGGGAAACCAAGGATCAGCCAATGAACTCAACTGTGATCTATTCACAAATGGACAGACTGTGCCAATGAAAGTCACCTCCTGGGCATTTGCTGCAAAGTTTAGGTAAGCGACACTCTCTTTCTGTGTTACTAAGCAAGTAGAATATAAACCTAGAACTGATGGTGGTGAGCTTAGTCACTCCATTCGGCCTGAGAATAAAGACAAACTGAAGAAAGTAAAGTCAAATCATGGAGAGAAACTGATTTCCAGTGACCTTGATTGAACACCTAGATCCAGCTATGCCTGAATTCAGATACCCTGGGACTCTTGAGGTAGATATGCCAGTGAATTCGCACTGTTGTTAAAAATAATTTGAGTTTGGTTTCCATGTCTTACAAACAAGAATCTGACTAATACAGTGCCTATTTTTCATTATATTTCTTGCAATTGTAATTAGTTATTTCATTATTTATTATTTATCTAAATAAAATTATCATTTCTAATTATTTGCTCAGTCTTTATCACTGCTGCTAGGTTATAAACTCCATGCAGTCAGGGACCACATCTGCCTTGTTTACCTCTCTCCCCTGGTCCCAGTAGAAGGTCAACATAAGTCAAACATTGAATCAATTTCCAATAAACACTAAAATGCTTGCAAAATTATATTTCAAATTCTGTTGTGCTAAACATTTTAAGTAATGGTGACGGAAAATTGCCTCTTACCTTTTTTGTTTGTTTGTTATAAATCAGCTCAATATCCTATATAGAGACTAGCACCTAAAACAGAGTGTCAAACCTTGATTAGATTTCCTGACCAAGTCAACTGGCTTGAGTCTCATTTTTAGTAAAGAAGAGCAATCTTAAGGTTAATAGTCACAAATGAGCTTTTAAAATTACTCTGGGAGCTCATTGTTCATAGAGAAACCCCATTTTAAAAACAAATATTATATATGTTTTTTAATATGTTTTCAAATGTCAGTAAAAAAAATGTGCAGGCTCTGGTATTGTTTTCCTTAAATGTTTAGATACTTTGCTCCTCCAAGATAGATCCATAAGATTACATTGTCAACATTCCATTTATGTAAATAGCTTTAAATTTTTTGTGTTTTAAATATCTATTCAAGTTTTCTTCAACTATGTGCATATGGGTTTGATTTTTTTTAATCGTGAATTCTAGCAATAGAAATAAGCACCAGGCTGCATGTAATAGTATTTCCAGATAAACTGGGCCTGAACCTCCGCCTCCTGGGGGGAAGGAGAGCAGAAGATTATTAAATGTATTCAGCAGTGATACTTCAGAACGATTGTTGTGCATTTTGTTTGCTTACTTTTTTTGTTTTCAATATATAATCATAAATTCTCCATAGTTGACCTTTTTTCCTTCAAATGAATTTTAATAATAGAACTCTTTTTATCAGATCATTCTTAATGCTATCCATCACCTGCTAGGACAAAAGTTTATTATCATAAAATTTAATGTCAGCATTAGAACCACTAGAATTTTACAACTTTTGTAACACATAGCTGTTTATTTAAAGTTACAAGCAGATTTTTTTTCCCTATAAACAGACATAAATATACTAGAATGAAGCATCAGTCAAGAGGAGGCTGAATCTCAATGAAACATAACTGCAGACATTTTGCAGAATTATACCTGCAAAAATTAAAAAAACAATTGTTGTATGCTATCTGTATTGGTTATCTTGGGCCGCCATAGCAAATTACCACAATCTCTAATGACTTAAAACAAGAGAAACTAATTTTCTCACAATTCTGAAGGCTAGAAGTCCGAAATCAAAGTGTCTGCAGAGCCCTGCTCTCTCTGAAGTTTCTGCGGGACGACCCTTCCTCGCCTCTTCCTTGGGTTGCTCCAGATTCTCGGCATTTCTTGGCTTGTGGCTGCATCATTCTAATCCCTGCCTTGTTTGCCGCATGGGCTTCTCTCTTGTGGCTGTATCCAGACTTCCCTTTTCTTAGAATGACGCAAGTCATAATGGTTTTAGGGCCCAACCTAACTCTGTATAACCTCAACTTAACTTGATTACATCTGTAAGACACTATACACAAATAATGTCACAACTGTAGGTTTGAGGCGACATGAATTTTTGGGTTACACTATTTAACCTCATACACTATTTAACGATACATGACTAAAGGTGTATTTTTTTTGGTAAAATATTTGAAACATCAGACTAAGTATATTCTGAAAAGTAATGACTAGAGAATATGGTGGTTGAATACAGGCAGTACAGTACGTGCGGACTCTGGAACCAAACTGACTGAGTTCAAATCCTGAATCTGCCACTAATCTGCTGCGTGATCTTGGAGAAATCACTCAACATCTTTAGGTCTGACTTTCTTCATCAGTAAAACGGATATGGACAAAGATAACTTTCCTCATAAAGTTATTCTAAGTGGACAATGAGTTAATTGTTGAAAAGTGCTCAGAACGGAAACCGGAATATGGCTCTAGGTAAAGGTTAGCTACTGCTGGTTTAACTATAGATTGTCTTCTAATGACCCACAAGAAATTTTTTTTTAATATTTTTTATCGTGATAAAATTTATATAACGTAAAGTTTGCCATTTTAACCACTAAGTGTACAATTCAGTGTCATTAATTACATTAACAATGTTGCACGGCTGTCACTACTATTCCAAAACTGTTACATCACTCCTAACAGAAACTCTGTAACCATTAAGCAATAACTTTCCATTACTCCCTCCCCCCAGCCCTGGGAACCTCTATTATATTTTCTATAAGTGGAATCATATAGTATTTGTCTTTTGGTGTCTGGCTTATTTCACTTAGCATAATGTCTTCAAGGTCCATCTATGTTGTAGCACATATCAGAACTTCTTTAGTTTTTATGGCTGAATAATATTCAGTTTTACGTATATTCCACATTTTGTTTACTCATTAATCTATTGATGGACCCTTGAGTTATTTCCACCCTCTGTCTATTGTAAACAATGCTGTACAAATATCTGCCTGAGTCTCTTTTCCAGGTATACATTGGTAGTTCTATGTTTCATTTTTGGAGGAATCACCAAATTATTTTACACAGCATTGGGACCATTTTACATTCCCACCAGCAATGTAGGAGGGTTCCAATACCTCCACATCTTCACCAACACGTGCTATTTTCCAGGGGTTTTTTATTACAATCATCCTAGTAGGTGTGCAGCCGTATCTCATTGTGGTTTTGATTTTCGTTTCCCTAATGGCCGTAATGTTGAGCATCTTTTCGTATGCTTATTGGTCATTTGTATATCTCCTCTGGAGAAATGTCTATTTAAGTCCTTTGACCATTTTTTAAGTTGTTGTTGATTTTTAGGAATTCTTCTAAGTATATTCATATCTTCTGGATATTAAACCCTTATCAGATAAATGATTTTCAGATGATTTCTCTCATTGTATAGGATGTCTTTTCACTTTGTTGATAATATCCTTTAATGCACAAAAGTTTTTAATTTTGATGAAGTCCAATTTATCTATTTTTTCTTTTGTTGCTCATGGTTGGTGTCATATCCAGATGCCCTTACCACATTGTTTTGGTTGTTGCAGCTTTGTAATAAATTTTGAAATTGGGAAGTGTGAGTCCTCCAACTTTGTTCTTTTTAAAATCGTTTTATTTGGGTCTCCTCATATCTTCTGGATATTAAACCCTTATCAGATAAATGATTTTCAGATGATTTCTCTCATTTTATAGGATGTCTTTTCACTTTGTTGATAATATCCTTTAATGCACAAAAGTTTTTAATTTTGATGAAGTCCAATTTATCTATTTTTTCTTTTGTTGCTCATGGTTGGTGTCATATCCAGATGCCCTTACCACATTGTTTTGGTTGTTGCAGCTTTGTAATAAATTTTGAAATTGGGAAGTGTGAGTCCTCCAACTTTGTTCTTTTTAAAATCGTTTTATTTGGGTCTCCTTACAATTTCACATGTATTTGAGAATTAGCTTTTTCATTTACATAAAAAAGCTTGTTCCTAATCTTAGATGAATATTTTCATTCTTTCATAATTCAAATGTGAGGCTAGCTGTAGGTTTTCCATAAATACTGTTTATCATGTTGAGGAAATTCCCTTCTACTCCTAGTTTATTGAGTGTTTTTATCATAAAAGGATGTTGGACTATCTTAAGTGCCTTTTCTTTATCAATTCAGATGATCATGTGTTTTTTTCCTTCATCCTAGTACTGTGGTGTATAACATTGACTGATTTTCTTATGTTGAACCACTCCTGCATTCCTGGGATAAACCTCACTTGGTCATAGTATATAACCCTTTTAATAGGGTGTTCAGTTTGGTTTGCTAGTATAGACAGTCCCCAATTTACCATGGTTCAACTTATGATTTTTTGACTTTACAATGGTGTGAAAGTGACATGTATTTCCACATTTGAAGTAGAAACCATACTTCAAATTTTGAATTTTTATTTTTTTCATGGGCTTGCAATACGTGGTATGATACTATCTCATGATGCTCAGCAGCAGTGGTGAGCAGCAGCTCCCAGTCAGCCACACGATCACGAGGGTAAACAACCAATACACTTATAGCCATTGTTTTTCACTTTCAGTACAGTAGATACACTTACAACCATTCTGTATGTAAACAACCATTCCGTTTTTCATTTTCAGTACAGTATTCAATAAATTACATGAGCTATTCAACATTTTATTATAAAAAAAGGCTTTGTGTTAGACAATTTTGCCAACTGCAAGCTAATGTAAGTGTTCTGAGCACATTTAAGGTAGACTAGGCTAAGCTATGATGTTCAATAGGTTAGGTGTATTAAATCCATTTTCATCTTTCACTATTTTCAACTTATGATAGGTTTATCAGGACATAACCCCATCATAAGTCAAGGAAGACCAGCGTTTTGTTGAGGATTTTCATATCTATATGCATAAGGGATATTGATTTGTTGAAAAAGTTTTCTTTTTTATAATGTCTTCAACTGGCTTGATATCAAGGTAATGCCAGCCTCATAGAATGAATTAGGAAGAGTTTCCTCCTCTTCTGTTAAATATGTTGTAGAATTCACCAGGGAAACCACCTGATCCTGGACTTGTCCTTGTGGAACGCTTTTGACTACTAATCCCATCTATTTACTTGTTATAGCTCTATTGAGATTTTCTTTTTCTTCTTGAGTCAGTTTAGATTTATCAGTTTAATTTGTTTGTTTCTAAGAATTTGCCCATTTCATTTACGTTATCTAATTTGTTGACATATAATATTCATAGAATTCTCCTATAATCCTTTCTATTTTTGGAAGGCCAGTATTAATATCTCCATTTCATTTCTGATTTTAGTTATTTGTGTCTCACAAGAATTTTTGGAAAAACTTTGAATGATGTCTCAATTTCCTATTGTCCTATCCAGCAAATATTTATGCAATCAAAAATGCATTTTGTCGGGGCTGGCCCCGTGGCCGAATGGTTAAGTTCGCGCGCTCCGCTGCAGGCGGCCCAGTGTTTCGTTGGTTCGAATCCTGGGCGCGGACATGGCACTGCTCGTCAAGCCGCGCTGAGGCGGCGTCCTGCATGCCACAACTAGAAGGACCCACAACGGAGAATATACAACTATGTACCTGGGGGCTTTGGGGAGAAAAAGGAAAAAAATAAAATCTTTAAAAAAAAATGTATTTTGTCATTCAGTGGTGTAAAAATATCTGACATTTCTACCTTAATATTCCTAAGAAAATCATCGGGAAAATTCATACATTTAGTGAAAAAGATGTTTGTTTCAGAATTCTTTATAATAGCCAACACTTACAAATCATCTAAATTTCCAGCATTAGGGAATAAATACTAATTATGTTACCTCCTAGCAATGAAAGATTATACAGGTAACAAAAGTGTAAATTATGTTTACTACATTTCCTGAAATCTAAATCCTCAAAATATAAAAAAAATTAAAAGATATAAAGTAATGTATAAACTATGAAGGTATCCTTAAATTTTGAAAGATGCCACAGGACGTGGATTTTTCTCTCTGATTTCCCTTGGTCTTACTGTCAGAGAAAACTCTGGACTATAGATGAGCTAAAGATCAGATTTCAAATTCTCTAGCTTAGGGGAAAGAATTGAGTCAAATGAAAAATACTGAATTTTCATGGGCCTGGATATGAGTCATGGCACTATGAATTGGCTATTTTAGCTTATGTTTGCCTAATTTGTACAACAGGCTATCAGGACCACAGTACTTTTTCATATTTTCCTGTAAACTTGACCAGCCTCATGTTCTCCTTCAAGAGTAGTCTAAATTGAAATCCTTCATAGTACATTAGTAGAAAGAGTGTGACTTTGGGTTTTGCTGATTTTTAAGTGTCTTAAAATACTTAGTTGTTGGCATTTTCACATTTTACTATGCCCTGAGGTCTAATGAAATGTAGCACAGTTATAATAAATAGAAACATAAAATTATCTAATTATGTTATGTGTTTTAAAACAATGCAAAAATATGTTCTGCTGTCTAGATTGCATCAAAGCCAGTGGAGCTTGCAATGATCAATCAGTTTCACTCCTGCCTCAAACCACAAGACTCTCAGGTTATATTCTCCACTTTGAAGAGAGAGAGAGAAATAACACATTATCTGACCACTCCCACTCTGCCAAAGCAGCTCCACCCCCTTTCTTCCCAGGCACTCTCCCTACACAAGAAGACCTAAACCCATTTAAGTTGTGCTATCTTCACATTCATAATACCTAGAGAATTTCTTTGCAAGAATAATTTGGACTTGTTTGGCTAACAAATTTGTTCCAAAAAAATTTTTTTAATCTACAAGCTGCAAAAAATACTATTAAAATATTATTATTATTACTACTACTGTGGCTGATGCTATTAATACAATGAAAAGGCAAACATCTGAAGTGACAAACCAAAGATAAGATAATTATCAGCTTATATGATAGATACTGACACTAATAAGAAACCATCTGGTCTGCTGGTTCTCAATTCTGGACCAACACAGGGCACGATGACCAGACCTTCTTTTAGGAAACACCAGCACTCATATCTATTGCTTCCACAAAGGTCTGCAGTGCTTCCTGTGAGCTCTCTAACCTGACCAAAGTCCTGCCTTCCAGTTGAAGGCACACTACCTTAACACAAGGTCGTAGCTTCTTAATATATTCAAGTCAAAGGCCAAGGAGGACAGGCTCTAACTCTATTAACTTTTCCAGGAGAATGCAGTCCAGGAATGGGGAGGGTTTACCGAAGGGAGACCACAGAGATGGTAGTGAAAATTGGTGCTGTTAGCATTGTAAGTTCTAAATGTTTCCATTTTCCCTTGATGGAGCTACCTTTAACATTCAAAGAATAAGCTCAGTAAACCAAGACTATAGAAGTTCAAATATATTCTAAGGCACTGGCGGAAGTAAGGCTATTTACTTACTTAAGCCTTTTTTCCTCATTTGTTTGCTCTACTCACCCCCACAGAAATTTTACAAGTTTCACACAAGAAATCTGTAAAGGATCGGTTGTATAAAGACCAAAACATTATTATAATGGTGTTTCTGACTGTCAGGTCACCACATGAGTAATTGGCTGGTGACTGTAGCCTTTCTGATTGACATGCAATAACTGAGCAGTTGTTCAATGAACTGCTTAATAAATGGTTTCAAGTCATCCAAACTGAATAGTATCAGTTCAATAAATTCACATCAACACGGACAAAGAATCAAGCCTAGGTGATTCACCCAAAGGAGCCCCTATGATTTAAAGAAAAAGGAAGCATTATTTTTTTTTGTGAAACTTACATGTTTGTCATTGTGTTGAGCAATTTATATTGTAATTATTTCTCACTCACACCCTGAAAAGTAATCATTTTTATCCACTTTTTATACTTGAGAAATCCACCCTCAAAAAACTTAAGAAAAATGTCCAAGGTCACATGTTTTATATGTGGGAGAACCCAGATTCAAACTGATCTGCTCACTCCAAACCCAGTGCTCCCTATCTCACACCGGACCATACTGTTTCTCTCTAGCACTCATAATGTTCAACACCAACCCCAAATGACATCTTTGTAACGAAGGTGATGGTTTGACAGCCTGGTTCAGGGAGGTACATATATCACTGTGATCCCCATCGTGAACAAAAATAGCAAAAGAGCTGACTTTTTAAAATCCTATGAGCCAAATGTTTTACATGCATTCTCTTACTTCTTCCTAATCATTCCCTGTGCAGGCCCTACCGTTAAGTCCATTTTACAAGTGAGAAACTGATATGTAAAAAGATTAAGAAACTCACTGAAGGTCTCTTAGTCAGCACACGGCAACAAGCCAAAGCCAGAGCTGCTAACCATCCTGTTGGGGAGTTGTATGTATTTGACTCATTTTTACAATTCTTTCACCATAGTAAGTCTTTCAGTAAAGGCTGTCTCTTTTCATTGCCTCTTGTCATACTGTGTTATTGTTGTTTCTTGACAAATAAAGAGAACAGAAGATGTCTTTTTAAAATGTTCTACTGATCACCCACAAACAAGATATTGGGTATTGACTTTTATCTCTCTCAAGAAAGACTATGCCAGCATGAGAACTTGGCAACATAACTTTATCCAACATTTCATTGTTTCTGTGTATTCTGCATCCATGTCTATAAGTAATTTTCCTGATGTTAGTGTATTGACAAGTAGAAATTTTGAAGAAGAAAAGCATTTTAGTAAATATTGGAAATAAAACGTTTATTGGTTCTGGGGTTTGTTAGACAGCCAAAGTATGCTTTAAGTGTTTGGTCACAGGTTGAAACTATATATAATTAGTAAAGAAGACAATAAATAAATTATACTATTAATTAAAATTAACAGATATGTTATTTGATATAATTTATTTTGCTTATGTTATACTCTATTGTGTGCATGCTCTTTAAAGTTTGTGTTTTATACTGACCACAACTTTTCACTATGGTCTGCTCCATTGATTTAAAAATTCTCTGATTTAAATGTATTAGATGTTATTTGATCACTAGAATTATGTAATAGAGAAGTAAAGTAACAGAATCTGATTTAAAATAAGAAACTTTCAGAAATCAGGCAATATTGATGTTAGCAGGGCAATTCTGAGATTAAAAAAGTACAAAATATAAGGGAAAAGCAAACACAAACACTGACATTAATATAAATCTGCTTTGTTGTCATTTATCAATGAGTCACAGTTAACCTCATCAGTCTTTCTTTGAAAGTATGTGCTAATTCCAAATATGGGTTTGATGTATTTTCTTTTCTTGCAAACGGATTTGCGTATGTCCTTTGCTGGCCAAATAAACTATTTTCTTGTTTATAAATAAAACCTGTGTGAAAGTTGGAGCTTGCCTAAACCCACTGGAAAAAATCATTTTAGAAGTAGCAATTCACTTTAGATCAAAATTAGGAAATGGTAGAACTTTGGGATGGGATGTGGAAGATAAACACTTTGGAGACCATCTGAGAAGAAACCTTTGTTTAACTTACAAACAGGATTTTTGAGCTAAGCAGTCCTTAAAAGAAGTCAGTTGAAAGTCCATTATAAGTTCCAATAATGTTGATTTGATAAACACTTAACAACACAATGTGATACTTCACAGTTGGAAGAAAGCAGGACATTACAGTCAAAGGAGACATTTGCAGAGATAAGAGCATATGTGTCCTAGAAACAGCAACTGCTGCAGGTAGACTGTGTCTGCTGCACAAGGTTCAAAGTAAGGTGCCACAGCTCATTTGACTGCAAAGGTGGCATTATTAACCTTTCTGACCTCTGCATTGTACTGTGAGCGACATGAGGGAGAAGACTCTCTCATTCACAGCTGTAAACCTTGAATAGCCTGGTTCATCACAGGAGCCCGCTTAACGTGTATAGGAAGGAGAGAATTAAGCAGGCTCCTATCTCCTGCTAAAAATTATTATTATTATTCTGCAAATAATTTACAGTAGTTTTTTTTGACGAGTGAATATATTGATCCAAGTCTGAAGAGGACCTTATAAAAGGGAGAAAGGAGGAAGAGTTTGCAAACAGATACAATTTTTTAAGTGGTTGTAAGTCAATGGAAATGGGGTGTAAAGTAAAAAAGAAATTGGAGAAACACCATAAATGTGACAAAGGTGAATTTTGTGACTATATGTGGCTTTTCAGAGAATGAAGGAGAACACAAAAATAAGAATGATTCTCCAGTATTACCTTATAGAAAATCTTTTTCCTAAGCTCTAAATTTATATTTCCAACTACCAAGTCTCCGAAGGCTCCCAGATAATTCAGTGTCAGCATTCCAAAACATTTATTTTTAGACACTTTCTCCATGTTCCCATTCACACAAATAGTCGACATATTTCTTTCCCATTCTTGCCTTGTAACCTATACCACTGCTTGCAGTCTTCCCAACTAGGTCTCTCATTTGATCTCACGTAAAAGAGTCCAATAGACAGAATGCATAGGGCTTTTTTCACTAAGTAGGGAAGGAATAGCTTGTAAAATAGTTAAGCTTCTAAGTGATAGCTTTGATTCAAAAAATGTAAGAAAATTTGTGAGTGCGTACGTATGTGGTTGTGATAGAGGAGAGAGAAAGGATATAAAAGCAAAGAAGAAAACACAATAAAATGGACAAAGACAATGTAGTAAACTCCCAGGTAACAACGAGTATCACAGACAGGCAAAAGATTTGCCATGCTCCCTTCCTGTTATTTGGCTTGAAAGAAAAAAAGATAGAGTGCCAGGATTTAGCAGGAAACTTCAGATCTGAAGGCCATCTATGAGCAGAAGTATCTCTTGCTCCTAAAACAGATAAGAATATAGGTACTATGAAAAAGGAGTCTTCAGAAAAGATCTTTAAAATTTCAGAATTGATGTTCTTCTAAGACCCTAAGAGCCAAACCATTTGGGACCACCTATCCTAATGTTTGTTAATGACTCTGTGATATATTTGAATCCTAAAATAAATATCATAAGGAATAGGCAAGGAAAAAGAAGAGCTAGTCTAAGGAAAAGAAAATAAAGAGAGATAATGACAAAGCTGTGATTGTAATAGATGCTTAGTTGTCATCATTATTATCATCACCATCAATGGTTTACTGATACTGCCAAAAACCTAGTAGAAAATAAAATATGCAGAAAATGCCATTTATAATAACACCAAAAATATAAAACATCTAGGAATAAATAAACATGAAATACACAAGAACTTGGGAAGAACACTAGAAAGCCAGACTGGGGGACAAAAAATAAGCACAACAAATACAGAGCCATACACATTACCCTAAATTTAAAGACTAAGTATTGCAAAGGTGTTGATTCATTTCAAGTGAAACAATAAATTTAATCCAACCACCTCCAACTAAATACTGAATTTTCTTGGAATATTAAAAACAATTCTACAGCTCCTTTGACATATAAAGGATACAAAAAGACCAAAAGACAAGAAGAAATGTGGCAGGACTTATCTTTCTTTAAACTCTAACTTCTTTAAAAACAAGGATAATTAAGGACACATGATTTTAGCACAAGAGTGAAAACGGAATAAATTCATGTGTGTGTAGTATACACATTCCCTAGGTCAATACACACACTTTATGCGCACACACGGAGTATGACTTAGAATATGATTCATTCACTGTGTGCTTCTCCAATAAGTACATAACGTGTTATTAAATGACTGGTGTTGAGATGATAAACTCATTTGCAAAAATTTTAAAAAGGTTCGTATGTCATTGTATTAGTCTGCTAGGGCTTTCATAGCAAAGTACCGCAGACTGGGTGGCTTAAACTACAGAAATGAATTTTCCCACAATCCTGGAAGCCAGAAGTGTGAGAGTAGGGTATCAACAGTGCCGGTTTCTTTTGCGGCTGTTTCCTTTGGCTTGCAGATGGCTTTCTCCCTGTGTCTTCACAAGGTCTTCCCTTTGCATGTAACTGCGTCCTAATCTCCTCTTCTTGGAAGGACGCCAGGCACACTGGGTTAAGGCCCACCCCTACGACCTCATTTTTACCTTAATTATCTCCTTATGAAGGCCCCATCTTCGAATGCCATCACATTCTGAGGGACTGGGGTTAAGATTTCAACATAGGAATTTTGAAGGGGACACCAATCCATAACACTTATATAAAATGAATTTCAAAATAATTAAGAATTTTTTTAAAAAATGACCCTTTTGACTTTGATGCATAGGATTCAGAGATTCTATGAACTCCCCGAAGTGGCAGGGAACATTTTCTGTATATGGGCATTTGTGCATATTTCTGAGTGAGAGGCTTTATTTTTCATAAGCTTTATGACAGGATCTGTAATTAAATTTTTTTTAAGTTTAGAACACTAAACTAGGGGAAACATATAAGCGATATTTATATAATATTGAAGCAGGTAAAGACTCTCTAAGATCAACAGCGAAAGCACATACCCTAGAGGAAAATAAGGATGGATTTGACTACATAAATATTAAACAATTTTTATGGGGAAAGAAACTGTTAACAAAGTTAAAAGAAAAAGCCTGGGGGAAATAATTACAGCATAGATAGGGAGGCAGCACCAAATGCAGTTAAGCACATGGGTGTGAAATGAGATATATATGTACCTTTAATGCCAGCCGCTCTATTACCAGCTATGTGACTTTCTACAGATTATGAAAATTTCTCTCCTTCTTTCTTCAACTCTAAAATGGGAATTTCAATCTGATAGAGTTATCAAGCAAATTATATAAGATAATATTTATAAAAAGTTAGTACAAACACTAGCACACAGTATGAATCAAATATTTGTTAAGAAGGCAAAGACATAATATACGTATTAATATACCTGATTTTATAGGGTTCGTTTTTAAAATTAATGTAAAAAAGTAAACACTTCAAGGAAAAATAGGCAGCAGATATGAAGAAAAATCCTAGTAGAGTAGTGCAAATGGTGAAAAACATCAGAAACAGTATTAAACCTCACACTCAGAATAACAAACAGGCCAGTGCAAGGGGCTTAGATATGGTTCTAAATTGAAACTAGTTCATACATTATTAATGGATAATGCCTAGCATATGATAAGTATTCAATAAATAAGTATGAAATAAATTGTTCTTACTTTAATAAGATTAAGTAATAAATTTAAGCCATATTAATGTTTTAGAAGTTAAGAAAAATAAACTGTAAGAATAAATAAGATTAAAAGAGAAATATTTTTAAAGGAAATAAATGCATGAAGCAAATGACAAGACAGGATTTAAAAGGAACCCTAAAACAGGAGCAAACATCAAGGCAGTAGGATGACTTATAGCAACTCCAAGTTACCATAAGCTAAATATTTATAACAGAAACTCAAAATGGTAATTTAGTAAAACACACCACAAAGAGGGAGAAGGGTGGTGGGGAAAGGAATAATTAGTTGGAGTCAATCACCTATATAATTAGAATGAGAGAGCTTCATTTTTTTAAGTGCCATGTTTTGGAAAGTGCCACTGCTAGAGAAGGTGGACAGTCTCACCTTCTTTCCCGCCCTCACTCACCTTTTCCAGTGACTCATTCTCCTCTCAGCTCATATTGCCATCACAGGTGCTGTGGCTCTATAATTAAAATAGGGCCAACTGTGTCACTTGCAGGTGGTACAGACAGCCTAGTCTCTCCCCAGGCTCACCTTCCACTATGACAACCTCTTCCTTCATATGTTCAAAAATTGTCCTGTCTTGGTTTTTGGTGAGGAGGAAATTAGTTGCCATATGTGAATGCACTGTAAAAGTACAAGACAATAGATTATTTTAACATTATAAATATCTATTTTGAAGGGGTGATTCAAAAAATATCTGACCATCAAGGTATGAAAGGGTTCTGTTTAATGAATCAGACTCCCATGACTATGCTAACATTTAGCTTCATCATTTGTTCAACAGCAATGTGTTATCATCACTCCACTTGCACTCTCCACATGTCTGGAGAACCGAGATGCCAGCCTTCCATAAAGACAGTAGCAGTTCAAGGACCTCTGAAACCCCAGCTGACAAAAATGGATAATGAGACCACAAAACTGCTAAGACTCCTATCCTGGAAGATTGAGTGGAAATTGATTAGGCATCACTGTCTCCTATGTTATTTGTCCAATCAATTAGAAGAAAAAATAAATTACCTTGGAGTAGAAATAGAGAATAAGAGACAAATAAAGGGAAGCAAAATATATGGACCCACATCACAATAGTAAGAATATTACGATCCAAGCCTCTACGGCAGGAGCACAGTAATTGAGAGTTGTCGTTCAAGGGCCGTCGGAAGGAGAGGGCACTTTACCTACATTACCCAGACCAGCCTCCTAACTCCCAGACCAGCTCCCCCTCCGGGTCATGCACTTCCCATTGGCCACTTTGTTTGTCAGTCTGAGTGTTTCACAGAGTGGACCATCTCATCCAGGAATATGTGAAACAGATTTTTGTCATAAGATTGGATCAGAGTAAGCAGACAGAAGTAATGTGAAGCTTCAAGTAATAGAGAAAGTGCTCATTCTAAATTATTCATAAGAAATATGCCTCCAGACTGAAGAAATATCCCACGTGAGATGAACCAACATCAGCACACACCTGCCCTATTTTTATTTCCCACTTTGGCTTGACACCTTACATACACAGTCTCTCCAAGATTACTGTGATTTGGTTGATTGCCAATTGCTGATATTACATCATTGAAATGAGAACTACATTAGCCATGCCTTTGATGTGCCCTGCATAAAGTGGAGATGGCAGAATACATCCCTGAATATATGTAGCCTACATCTGGCTGTGACAAGGTACAAATTCCTTCTACGCTCTGAGTCGCATTCTTGAAATGTTAATTTTCATGAGCTGAGAATTTTTTTTCAACCCACCAAATTAATTTTCTCAAACACGAAAGTGCAGTTGATAATCTTAATAATATAAAACTCTCATTATTTTTCCAAGTTTAATTTTGCCCTATTTACAGCCCATTTAGATAAAGCAAATTAAAGAGGCCATTCTTTTTTTCTTTCTTTTTGTTTTTTTGTGCTAGACTGTACACTGGAATGTAAATGAGGAACATCTCAGCTAGGTAAGCAATTATGCATACTGAATATGTATTTGTGTCTATACATATATAAATGCATATATACCTTGTTGCCACTTCACAAAAATATACCTGAATTTATTCTTAGATGGGCTCAAGAAGACATTTTGCTTTTAATTTCTCTCCAAAGTAATAAATTGTCTAGCTACAGAATGTTGCTTACCATTACTAGTTGTGGCCTTAGGGACGGTTACTTTATTACCTTTCTGAACCGTGTTTCAAAGGAATTAATTAATTGATGCTCTTAGCAGCCTCATCTTGACAAAAACATATGATACTCAAATGTTAAACATGGAACCTCAGATGAAACTGTCAGGACAAAGCTGAAAGTGGTTATTAATATGGCTTTTGATAAATATCTGCTCAGTCTCACACTGTGCCTCGTCTGTTTTCATCTTGGAAAGTAGTTAATCTGATTGATGAAGATCCTGGTTCAAATTGTCTCCCATGCTGAGTTTAATAACAGCACTTTCTTTTCCAAAAAAAGAAAATTCTTATTTTCAGATGGAGATATTTGTGCCTTATCATGTGACTTTTTCAGGAGCACGAGCTTTAAGTGGGGTCCATGGTATTTCGTAAGGTGGTAGGAGTTCCTTACTGTCACACATCACAGAAGCACAGGAGAAGTAACTGGTTCCCAGGCCCTAGCTCCTTGCAAAGTGAGCTTTAATGGGGATGCTGTCAAATACTAATGCTAACCCTCCAGGCATAGAAGAGCAAGCCCATCAGGACACATCAGACAGCCAGCTTGGGATGGGCTACAAGCCTTGACTCATTATCATTATCCCCTATCTCCCATGAGCCATGACATTTTTTCATCATAATTCAAATAGTTCCACTTCTAGATTAAGCACAGTCACAGAAATGCTTGACACAATAGAGAAAAGGCTGTGCTTCACGGCATTCATGCTCTAACTACCGTAGAGCCACTTAAGTTACCTCTACCCACCTTAATTGCTAAGTGTGACACATATCCCTCTCCCTATATTAATGAAAAAGAAATTCAATGTAAGATGATAGTTCAAAAATTAATCTGATTGGAAGAGGTCAAAGATCAGTTTTGAAATAATCTCTTAATGTCATAGTAATTGGCCATTGGAGTAATTCAAGAAAAGAATGGAAAACTTACCTTTTTTTGTTGTCAACCATATTTGAGTAACATGAATATGATCAAATTATGAATCAGTGTTCAAGTAAGAGAGAAAACTTCATGCTGAAATTCACATTCTTTTGGTAAAAGTCCTGCAATTATAGAGGCAACTATGCCCTGCATTCATTTCATTATCACAAATCAAGCAGAGCCACTGATGTTTGTCATTTTATTAGTAAATGCAGACTTCAACATCCTTGTGTACTACCTAGATTTGTAACTTGGACCTTCAAACTCTAGAAGCTATGTACTCTTGCTTGTTCAACAGTACCTTTTCTGTATCAGTTAATAATGGATTATTGGATAAGAGGATTATTGGATAATGGATCATTGTCTTCAATTATCTTCTAAATGTTGTGTGTGTGTGTTCACAAACTTCATATATATGTACACATACGCTTGCATGAAGTCTCCAAAGCAATGTGCATCTTAAAGAAATGAGTGCTATTTTACATTAACCAATTGAGTGGATAAGGTCAACATCTTCTGAATTGAAACTGGCCTCTGTCTTTAATGTGTGATTATTTACAAAGACTGTTAACTTGTTTTATAACCTATAAGGTCAATTCTGTAAATTTAGCACATTTTCCACAATGAATAATCTAAAATAGTTAATGTCTCCTTTTTAAAATTACTTCTACTATAGAAAAATATTCTGGGTCATCTATGAGAAAAAGGCTCTGTTTACACACCTGTCTCTATGGAAACATTTAACTTCAAGTTGAAATATCCACCAGCGTTTGTCCAGATACGGCTACCACCAGGGGAACACAAAGCCATTACTTATAATTAAAACAGTCATTTGATGAGTTTACTAATCGGAAATAGAATATCACTTGGCTTTGGAGAAGCAATAAGGTTGACAGGAAGATCTCAGGACCAAGAGTTTCTTATCTGGTTTATTATAATATAACACTGGGACATTAAATTTAGCTACTCAGTGCCTCTACAAAGAAGCTAGATACTATCTTTGGTCTCCTTAAGTTCCAGCATCCTATGATTATAAAAATATTTTTTTAATGACCTCTTATACCTTTTTATCTGGAGATAAAATTTTACATAAAAATTAAGGATAACATTACCAGAGAGAAGACCCTGAACTGTATCTTGAAGATGAAGAAATATGCTGGTAAGAGAGTGAAGAGGCAGCTGTATAAGCACATTTCAAGCAGAGGGAAAATGCATGTAAAGCCTGGAGGCAGAGAGGACGTGGTACGTAAAGGAAAAGTTGAGTGTGAGGTTCCCTGCCGGCACTTTGTGGTAGGCAGATATCAAAGATGGCCTTCAGTCATCCCCACTTCATGGTTACTCACGCCTCTTTATAATCCCCTTTTCTTGAAGGAGAGCTGGGCTTATTGACTAAGGTCTAAGTAAAAGACTACGGGAAAGTGATGGGATGTCTCTCCCATAATTAGGTTACAAAAGACTCTGACTTTGCTCTTGCTACCAGCATCTCTCTCTCATTTCTCTCTCTCTCTGTATCTGTCTCTGAGGGTGGTTTCTAACCAATCATCAGCAAGGAAATCAGGTCCTCAGGAAGAAAGCCACCAAGAACTGAATCCTGTCAGCAACCACATGAAGATGAGACTGCAGATTGGCTGGCACATTGATTACATCTTTGTGAGAGACTCTGAGGCAGAGAACCCAGGTAAACTATGCCCAGATTCCCAGCTAACAGAATTTGTGAGATAATATATGTGTGTTGTGCTAAGCCTATAAGTTTTGGGGTAAGTCATTGCACAGCAATAGATAACTAATACAAATGTAAAATTCATTAAAACATTAACTGTACTTAGAGCTTAACCAAGTGCCTCACAAACAGAAAATGCTCAATATACTTTTTAATGGAGGGAAAGAAGGAAGGGAAGGAAGAAGGAAAGAAGGAAGAAAACAAAGGTCTATAAGAAGATATCATGACTCAAAACACATCAATATTAACATTTGATAATTTTTACTCATCAACGTTCAAAATAGTTATTCTTAATTTTAGGAAAAAATGCAAATGACTTCTCTTCTCACCTTTGGGGACACATGGCATATAGACATATAAAGAGACTACTTAAGAGGTCTGCATGGGAAATAGTATCTTGGGGACACCCCCAATTTAATCAAAAAGAGAATGGAGTAAATTGTCCCTATTAACTTAAAGAAATTCGTAAATTGTTCTCAAGTGAAAGAGGTTCTGCAGGGAGCAGGTGAAAGGCTTAGGGATGAGGGAAGAGCATTAATAAGATGAGCCAAGCTTTTTGACTGGGAAAAAAAGAACAGCTGAATAGCAAATGTTAAAATTTAGGTGGGGGACAAAATTACACCTGTGAGGCATGAAAATTAGCTGGCTTTTGGGCTTTACAGTTCCGGCTTTTCTGAATAGTTATCCTGGTCCTGAGAGCATGTTTGAACAAATCCTAGTCCAGTCATGCATACAATGAGCAGAGGCAATGAAGATACTATTTGCTTTATTTCAAGATGAGAAGTTGGCTTAAATGGTTTTAGAGACAGATATGCTTAAAGGCTTGTCCTTATGGAATGTCATTATGTCAAGAGACTCTAAGTTACCAATATTGAATGATTTATTTTTTTTATATGGAGCTTTTTATTGTGCCTTTCAAGTAATGAAAAAATGTACCTATATTCCCAAAATACAATTGCTTCAGAAGGGAGCACAGTTACTTATCTCTCTTTAATTAAAGAGATGCCCTTCCTCAATGATACAACAAATGACACCGTGGGACATGTGGATTAGCGAAAAGAAAGGTCATAAGTCCAAGTCAGCTAGACCACCCACATTGGGTGGTTTTTATTAAGGCATATTTCCCTCACATATAAGTTATAGCACTGAAACATCAATATATGGAAAAGTAGAATTATTCATGTGAGTGTGAATATGCATGTGAATATTTGGTAGTAGGGTATGTTGAATATCTGTATTCAAATAGATTCACCAGTCTTTCTCTCATCTACTACAGTAAACACATTTATGTCCCAATTTTATCACTCATGGGCAAAAACCAAGAGTGCTCAATCTTTCAGGACTTTCTGGTGGAACCGCTAATCTGCATAAACAAACCATTAAATATTTTTTAACCAACTTTTATTATTTTAGAATAGGTGTAGATTTACAAAATTATTTCAAAGATAGCACAAAGAGTTTCTGAACTCCCCACACCTGGTTACCTGTATTATTAACATCTTACATTAGTATGATACGTTATAATTAGCTAACCAATAGTGATACATTGCTATTAACTAATGCTCATATTATACTCGGATTTTTCTCAGATTTTATCTACTGTTATTTTCCTGTTCCAGGATACCATCCATGACACCACATTATACTTTTTGATGAGGAAGGGTAACTCTGAGCTAATACGTTTTCCCAATCTTTCCCTTTTTGTTTTTCCCCAAAGCCCCAGTGTGTAGTTGTATATCCTAGCTGTGAGCCATTCTGGTTCTTCTATGCAGGATGCCAGCACGGCACAACCTGATGAGAGGTGTGTAGGTCTGCACCCGGGATCAAAACCTCCAACCCTGGGCTGCTGAAGCGGAGCGCATGAACTTAACCACTTGGCCACGGGGCAGCCCCACCACATTGTGTTTAATAGTCATGTCTCTTTAGGCTCCTCTTAGTGTGATAGTGTTTCATGGATTTCTTGCTTCGTTTTGTTTTGATGACCTTGATGATTTGAGGAGTACTAGTCAGGTATTTTGTAGAATGTCCCCCAGTTCGTCTGATGTTTTTCCTTCTAATTAGACTGGGATAATTTGTTTTGGGAAGGAAGAATACAGAGGTAAAGTGTCATTCTCATCATCTCATACCAAGAGTTCATACTATCAATATGACTTTTCACTCTCGGTATTAATCTTGATCACCTGGCTTGAGATAGTGTTTGCTAGGTTTCCCCACTATAAAAGCTACTCTTTTATATCCCTTTTCTACACTGTACTCTTTGAAAGGAAGTTACAATGCACATTCCACGCTAAAGGAGTGTGGAGCTATGCTTCACCTTCTAGAGGGCTAAGTATCTATATAAATTATTTGGAATTTTTCTGGTTTGAAGATTTTTCTGTTCTCCTCATTAATTGCTCAATCATTTATTTATACCAAGATAGACTCATTGATATTTATTTTATAATTTGGGTTTTACATTAATTCCACTTTATTTTCTTGATCAAATTATTTCAGCTTTGGCCATTGGGAGATATTTCAATTTACTCCTGTGTTCTTTCGACACACCTCTGTCATTGTAGATTTTGATATTTTGGTAGGAACAGGGGCATTTCCTTACTTTTGAGGACTACAAGATGCTCCAGGCTCATCTTGCATATTTCCTACCTCATTCCTAGAATCAGCCATTTCTCCAAGGAGACCTATTACCATTTTTGGAGACTGGTATTAGAAATTTGGAAATTTTAGCTTAACTGGAAATCTCCATTTCAAGGAACAAACAGTTATTTAGTATGTCTCAAATGATATCATCTTAAAACAAATTGGGAGTGGAGAGCAGTGTGAAAACTTAGGGAAAATTTAAATCTTATATTTCAATGATGTAATAACTCATAAAACCTGTATGTATGTCTCTCCCTGTAGGCAGAACACTTAAACACCAGAATATTATATCTGCCCAAAAATAACATGATTTTTGAGGTATTTTTTCATTTTAGCATTTGACTGTTCTCTTAATTTAAATGTTTAAACATTATTCCATACTTTAATCCAAAGTTAGTGGAAGAGGTAGAGGGGAGTGGGTAAGGCAAGATGAACATTAGTAATTATCAGAGAAATTAAAAATTGAATTAAATAACCTTGATAATGTCTTTATAAAATTAAAATCAGTAAATTTAGTTGCATTATGAACATCTTAAATTTTACCAAAAAAGGAACCATTTGGGAAGCTTTGTTTTAAAATAATTATATCTTAGATAAACATACAAGATTCCATTATTCCATCAGATTAAGTCTTGAAAATATAAAGTGCATATCAGTGTCATCAAATTCCTTAGTTTCATCTAAAAAAGAATACAGTTCCCTAAAAGTCCAGTGTGTTAAACCAAATGCTGTTGCTTCAAGAACGAGGAGTTGAACAAATGATGAAAAGAGTGGGATATAGCACTCTCGGCAGTCACAGGAGGTTATTATTCACTCTAGCTTTCATTCATTTCTCACAACAAAAGTATAGCCAAAGATATATAAAGAAATGCAAATAGGATCATTGCCACATGTTTATTAAGAATGATTTACAGTATATTTTACTAATTCCTCACTAAACAAATTGGTAAAGCAGAATAAGAACCTAAGAGGGTTACTCTGAGGAAGATAAAATAATTTCTTATATTTCATTGGAACTAAAAATGTTTCATAAAAATAGTAGTAAAAACTTCAGTTCAAAATGTTTCTGTTCTGTGAAGCTTCTTTGTCGGCTTCAAGTGCACATAGTATAAAATAGTATAACAGTACACAGTGTTCCTGTGTATATATTTACTGATTTTATATAACTTAGCATACTGAATTATAATTGTGCTTTACATGTCTGTTCCCTCAATTAGATTTATTTAATCTGCTTTCAGCAATATTTAAGGAGCCTCTACTCTATGAGAGGCAGTTTAATGAAATGGTTAAGAGTGCAGGCTCTGCAATTGAAGTGCTACATTTGGATCCCGAACCCACTACTTACTACGTGTGTAGTGACCTTGGGCAAGCTGATTCACTTTGCTGTCATAATTTCCTCTTCTGTAGAAAAGGAATAACAAATAATAGCATAATCCTCACAAGATTGAAAGAATTGATATGAGAGGATATATATCTCATATATAATATATATCATGTGTCGTATATATGATATATCATAGGATATTTTGTTATCATTATAGTTCTAGATAAGAAAATGCCCTGTTTATTCTGGAGATTCAATGCTAACATCATAATTACTGGCCTCGGTGAGTTTTTTTTTCAAAGGGATTTTTGGGTAGTGGGTTTTTTGTGTGTTGGTTGTTTGGTTGGTTGGTTGGTTTTATGCTTTATTTTTCTTTTTAGGGTGAGGAAGATTGGCCCTCAGCTAACGTCTGCTGCCAATCTTCCTCTTTTTTTTGTTTAATCCCCAAAACCCCAGTACATAGTTGTGTATCCTAGTTGTAAGTCATTCTGGTCCTTCTATGTGGGATGCCCCCACGGCATGGCCTGATGAGAGGTGTGTAGGTCTGTGCCCAGCATCCGAACTGGTGAACCCCAGGCCACTGAAGCAGAGTGCCCCAACTTAACCACTCGGCCATGGGGCCAGCCTCCCCACCAAGTGAGTTTTCATCCTAATAGATAGCAGACAAGTAAAAAGCAATTTTAGTACACTATTATGATAAGAGATACACAAATGCCATGAACATATGTAAATGGGCATGTCATATAGAATTTGAGGAGTTAGGGAAGGCTGGCTCTCATTCCTTTCCTATTAATGGACAACTGGGCTAGTTGATGTTCAAGGTCCCTTTCAGCTCTCTTTGTATGTACCCCAATACTAAGGACAAAAGTCCAGTATAGCCACAGTTCTTGAGGTTTTGATTCTCTCCCTTATGAATAATAAAGATTACCAAACCTATACAGTTGTGGAGGCCTGCAAAATTGCAAAACTTTCCTTGATTTTATTTTTATGAAAGCATTTGTACATCTAAGATGAGAAGAGAAGTTCCACTTGTGCACTTTATAAAATCTATCTGGTGATGAGCTAATGCTTGAGACAGCTGATCTCCCAAGTTGTTCTCCACTCATCATCGAGTCCCATCAAAGCTTCAGTTTCATAATCTTGCATAATTACTTTATACCAAGTGTAATTAACCAATAATGCAGTTTACTGAAAAAAACCTCCAATATGGTATGCTAAAGAGATCTATGTAACTTGGTGAGTTTAAATCAAAATATATTTATTTAGATAGATATAAGTCCATTCAAATTGTGTATTTCTTCTTGGGTGACTTTTGGCAGATTGTATCTTTCAAGGAGTTGGTCCATTTCACCCAGGTTATCAAATTTGTGGTCATAGAGTTGTTCATAAATATTGCTAATATTTTGTTGATGATTTTTGCATCTATGTTCATGAGATGTCTTGGTCTGTAGTTTTCTTTTCTTGTAATGTCTTTGTCTGGTTCTGTTTTACCAGGGTAATACTGCCTTCAGAATGAGTTAGGAAGTATTTCCTCTGCTTCTATCCTCTGGAAGAGATTTTAGAGAATTGGTATAATTTCTTCCTTAAATGTGTGGCCGAATTCACTGGTGAACCCATCTGGGCCTAGTGCTTTCTGTTTTGGAAGGTTATTAATTGTTGGTTCAATTACTCTAGTAGATATAAGTCCATTCAAATTGTCTACTTCTTCTTGTGTGAGTGTTGCTGATTGTGTCTTTCAAAAACTTGTTTCATTTCATCTAGGTTATCAAATTTGTGATCATAGAATTGTTCATAATCTTTCATTATTTTCCCTTTAATGTCCATGGAGTCTGTAGTAATGTCCCCTTTTTCATCTTTACTATTAGTAATTTGTGTTTTGTCTCTTTTTTCTTAGTTAGCCTGGCTAGTGTCTTATCAATTTTATTGATCTCTTCAAAGAACTAGTTTTGCTTTTGTTAATTTTCTCTATTGGTTTCTGGTTTTCAATTTCTTCTATTTCTGCTTTAATTTTTATTATCTTTTTTTCTTCTACTTAGTTTGAATTTAATTAGCTGTTTTTTCCCTAGTTTTCTAAGGTGGAAACTTAGATTACTGATTTTAGATCTTTCTTCTTTTCTAATATATGCATTCAAGGCTATAAATTGCCTCTAAGCAGTACTTTTGCTACATCCCACAAATTTTGATAAGATGTGTTTTTATTTTCATTCAGTCTCAATATTTTTAAATTTCTCTTCACATTTCTCTTTGACCCATGTGTTATTTAGAAGTATCGTGTTTAATCTATACATCCTTTGGGATTTTCTAGCTATCTTTCCGCTATTGGTTTCTAGGTAAATTCTTTGTGCTCTGAGAGCAGATATGCATAATTTCTATTCTCTTAAATTTGTTAAGGTGTGTCTTATGGCCCAGAACATTATTTATCTTGGTGACTGTGTCATGTGAGCTTGAGAAGAATGTGTATTCTGCTGTTGTTGGATGAAGTAAATGTCAATTATATACAGTTAATTGATTGTGTTGCTGAGTTTAACTATGCCCTTACTGATTTTCTGCCTGCTGAATCTATTTCTGATAGAGAGGTGTTGAAATCTCCAACTGTAATAGTGGATTCAGCTATTTCTCCTTGCAATTCTGAGTTTTGGAATCATACATTTTGATCCTGTGTTGTTAGGAGCATACACATTAATGGTTGCTATGTCTTCTTAGAGAGTCAAATCCTTTATCATTATAAAATGCCCCTGTTACCCTGATAACTTTCCTTGCTCTGAATCTGTTTTGTCTGAAATTAATATTCATGCCTTCTTTTGATTAGGGTTAACATGACATATATTTCTCTATCCCATTAATTTTAATCTAAATGTGTAGTTATATTTAAATGGGTTTTCTTGTGGACAACACATAGTTGTGTCTTGTTTTTGATCCACTCCCACATTCACTGTCTTTTAGTTGACATAATTAGACCATTGACACTTAAAGTGATTAATATCTACCATATTTTTTATAGCCTTTGTTTGTTGCCCTGTTTTGCATTTCTGTATTTTTGTTTTCTGCTCCTTTTCTACCTTTTGTGGTTTTAATTGAGCATTTCATATGATTCCATTTCTTTCCTTGCTTAGCATATCAGTTATACCTTTTTTTTAAACCTATTTTATTGGTCACCCTAGAGTTTTCAATGTGCATTTACAATGAATTCAAGTCCACTTTCAAATAATACTATACCACTGTATAGGTAATGTGAATGTCTTGTAACCAAATAATCCTAATTCCTCTCTCCTGTTTCTTCTATCATTATTGTCATTCATTTCACATATATATAACCTATTATTATATTGTCCATAATTTTAGGTAATTGAATATATTGTTGCTATTATTATTATTATTTTGAACAAACTATTATCTGTTAGCTTAATTAAGAATAATAAAATAGGGCCAGCCCTGGTAGACTACTGGTTAAGTTCAGCGCACTCCACTTCAGTTGCCTGGGTTCTGTTCCCTGGCACAGACCACAGACCTTGTCTGTCAGTGGCCATGCTGTGCCAGTGGCTCACATACAAGAAAAGAGGAAGATTAGTAACAGATGTTAGCTCAGGGTGAAACTTTCTCAGAAAAACAAAAAAAGAAAGAAAAATTTTTATTTTACCTTTACTTATTTTTTCTCCAATGCTCTTCCTTTCTTTGTGTAAATTCAAGTTTCTGACTTATACAGTTTCCTTTTCTCTTAAGAACTCCTTTTAACATTTTTTGCAAGACAGGTCTACTGGCAACAAATTCTCTCAAGTTTCATTTGTCTGTTAAAGTCATTATTTCTCCTTCACTTTTGAAGGATAATTTCACAGGGTAAAGAATTTTAGGTTGGTGGTTTTTATCTCTTCAGCTTAAATACTTCACTCCACTCTCTTCTTGCATGTGCAATTACTAAAAAGAAGACACATGTAATTCTCATTTTTCTTCCTGTAGGTAAGTTTTTGCTTCCCCTGGTTTATTTCAAGACTTTTTCTTTATCTTTGATTTTTTGTAGTTTGAATTTGATATGCCTAGGTATAGATTTTTTTTTTTTTTGCATTTATCCTGCTTGGTGTTCTCTGAACTTCCAGGATCTTTGGTTTGGTGTCTGACATTAATTTGGGGGAAATTCTCAGTCATTATTCTTCCACTATACAGGCATACCTCAGAGATATTGAGGGTTCAGTTCTAGACAACTGCAATAAAGCAAATATCTCAATAAAGCAAACCACACAAATATTTTGTTTTCCCAGTACATATGAAAGTTACGTTTACATTATACTGCAGGGTATATTAAGTGAGCAATAATAAAAATGTGTATACCTTAATTAAACCATATTTCATTGCTAAAAAATGCTAACCATCATCTGAGCCATCAGTGAATTCTAATCTTTTGCTAGTGGAGGGACTTGTAAAAGATGCAATATCTGTGAAGCACAGTAAAGCAAAGCACAATAAAACATTTTTTATGCCTGTATTTTCTTTTCCTTTCTTTCTTCTTCTGGCATTCCTATTATGTGTATGTTACACCTTTTATAGTCATCCCACAGTTCTTGTATACTCTATTATATATATTTTCTCAGTCTTTTTTCTCTTTGCCTTTCTATTTTCAAAGTTTCTATTGACATATCCTCAAGTTCAGAGATTCTTTCCTCAGCCGTGTGCAGTCTACTAATGAGACCATCAAAGGCATTCTTCATCTCTATTACAGAATTTTTGACCTCTAGAATTTCTTTTTGATTTTTGCTTAGGATTTCCATCTCTCTGCTTACATTGCCCATCTGTTCTTGCATGTTGCCTAGTGTATCAATCTTAGTTGTTTAACTTCACATTCTGATAATTCTAATATCCCTATCTCATCTGAGTCTGCTTCTAATGCTTGTTTTATCTCTTCAAACTGTGGTTTTAGCCTTTCAGCAAGCCTTGTAATTTTTTTCTTGTTAGCTAGACATTATGTACTGGGTAAAAGGAACTGAGATAAACAGGCTTTTAATAATGTGGTAGTAAGTGTAGGGGGAGGAGAAGCATTCTATAGTCTTATAGTTAAGTCTCAGTTTTTTAATGAGCCTGTGCTTCTGAACTGTGAATGTTGCAATTGCTTCTCAGGTTTTCCCTGTCATTTTATGCAACAGTTTCTTGTACTTTATGTTCATATTTTGAGTTTTATAGTGAAATGTATTCCTCCAGAGATGATATGCTTTTGCTTGCAAGGCTTCTGGGATCACAACAAACTCAAGAATATTTTAAAAACTGTTTTGGATTATAGTCTTTTGTTTGTTTTTACCAGATAAGCATGAATTTAGAGTGAGATCAAAAATTTGCTTTCAAATACTCAAGGCAGAATTTATCCCCTCTCCAGAAGCAAGTTTGAATAGACAAGTTTTCTTCACTTTTCAGTTGGAGGGGTAAGGTTATTTTTAGTTTCCTCTTACATTGAGATTGTATCCATCTGGGGTTTCAGCTTTATTCCAGTGTCCCTAATTAGATTTTTCATTTGGGCAGGCTCCAGGATTAGGCCCCTGACTCCTGTTTACCATTACTAAGCTTCCATTATCACCAGAGGTAAGGAGGGGGTCTACAGGTTCAAAACTGGCTTGAGTGCACTCTTGCCTTTCTGAATTGCAACATTCATGCTGTCTTTGCCTTTTGAGGATTCCTCATTTTCTCCACTTGGCAATTTATTAAATATTTTTCCAAATTTTATTTTAAATTTTTTTAGCTTTTTCTTGCTTATGTTACTGTGATTGTTGTTCCCAGGGACGTGTTTATTCAGGGCATCAAGTACTCTGCACTGCAGAAACAGAAGTTTTCATTCTTTCCCTAATCTTTATCATGATTTCATACACACAAATCCACTAAAACCGTCCTTTTAAACCTCACAGAGATTTTCAGGTTGCCAAAGCCAAAGGCTATTCAATATTCATTATTCAATACTCATCAGCAGATGACACTGGTACACTTCATTATTTTTGAAGTATTTTTTCATTGATTTCCAGGAATCACAATTCCCTGCTTCTCCTCTTTCTACACACATTGCTCCTTCTCAGTCCTCTCTTTCACTCTCCCTTCTTTATTCTTTAGAGCATATATGACAAATTGAAATTATAATGGTTCTTTCCTTATTTATTGTAGCTCCATTATGTTAGACTGTTAGCCTTCTTGTTCATTGCTATATTTCCAGAAACTAAAATAATAGCTGACATAAAAATAGCATACCAGTGTGAAATGCGGCTTAGCTAGTGTTTAAGAAGTGTGGACTCTAGGGCCAGACTACGTGGGCTCAAATCCTCATTCTGTTATGTACCATGAGCAATCTTCCCATGCCTAACTATAAAATGTTACTCAACTGTAAAACTGAGATAATGATGGTATCTACCTTAGGATTATATTAAGTGAATAAACGTAGAGGTGCTCAAAGCAGTTCTTGGTGTAAAGTTAACAATAAATATTAACATTCTATTATAGTAGTAGGCAGCAAATAAATGCTTGTTAAATTATTTATGAAATAAACAAATAAATAAATAATTTTAAAACTAGATGTTTTTAAGATAAAATAGTTGGTATTAGATCTATTTTCTTTTCTGCTATGAGAATACACCATACAAAGAGGATATATCATTAAAGAGTTAACTACGGATCTGCTTTCTCCAGGATCAGAAGCTGGGACTTTTATAAACATTTTAAATAAAATGAAAATGCTAAAACACTTTATTACTATTAATTCTATGTTACATTTGATCAATTAGATTATGATTTGATATTCTATGTCAAAAACAATAGTCAGATAATCAGAAGCATAATCACATTTATTTGTATTCAAAAAGTGAGAAAACAAGTATCAATATATGGCCTTCTTATTTCAACAAGTTAAAATAATTTTAACTTTGACTTGCTCACTGTATTAAGTCAACTTCAGGTAAGTTTTGTTGCAATAACAAGCAATTCATATTCTCAGTGGATTTACCTTGAAAGAATAAAGGATTATTTCTCACTCATGTCACATATTCATTGTGGGTTGGCTGCAACTCAGCTTCTTTTGTCATTATTTCAGGACTCAGGCAGTCTAGGGTAAAAAAGGAGCCCCTATCTAGAGAATTGCCAGTTTTATGACAGAAGAAAAAGACTCTATGGCAGAATCATACAATGGCTCTTAACATATATACTTAGAAGTGGCACAAAATCCCTTACCTCACATTGACCCAGACAAATCATATGTCAAGTGTGATGTCAGTGCAGCAGGAAGCCATAACCATCTTGTAGAGAGGGGCAATGCAAGTCACATGTCCAAACATGACATGAAAAGCATTTAGATGTATAATCCCAACATAGGGAGGGTAAAATTATATTTAAAGATCTCCTATATCAACTTTAAAAGGAGAGGGGTGTGTGTATGTGTGTGTGTGTGTGTGTGTGTGTGTGTGTGTGTGATCCAAGTATCTATTTTAAACGGTATTTGAAAGGCCATTTCCACTGACAATAAAAAAGAGTAGGCTTCATTATGGTTAACTCATTAATTTAGCCAATCATGCATATTATTATGAGTTATTTGGCTGTAGTGATTACCATTAATTGTGAAACTGGCAAAAATGGACAATTTGTGTATGCTACAGTCTGTCATTCACTGGAAATAGAAGTTAGGGCTCTTTGATCATTGAATTTAGACATTTAATAAGACTGACCTTCTTCTAAAATTTTCTTATATCAATCATGTACATTTTTCTCCTAGTGCTTAATTAACAGATTCACGAATGATTAGCTATCCCGGGAACTGAGGTACAAGAAAGATTGACTCAGTATCCTTCATGTATCCAAGCAAGATATTTAGAGACAAAGATGCAATAATTTTTGTAATTTCATGGAAGTTTTCAGGGGAAAGTACCAATTTCACGGCGACATCTAGGGAAATGTGATGATTTCATGCAGATTTAATTCTCTATCCCTAAACCATCCACAAATACAGTTCTCATGAGTGTAAAACCAGACAGCTTACTGTAAAATTTTTAGTATTCTAATTATGAAAATGAATGAACAGGTAAAGCAGAGAATTTTGAAAGTTGATCCTAGAAAAATTAAGGGAATGATTATATATTCTCTTGAAGGAAACTTTTCAAGAATATGAATTTAAAAAGAAGTATTTAAAATAAAACACAATTTCCCCCTGGCAAATTCCTAATTTAATTTTGACGCAAAACTTCCAATTTTCCCATTATTAACACAAATTATTATATGATTACTCAGTTTACAAAATTTAGTAAATGTTGATTATCGATATAATCCAAAAAGAGATGTTCAGTTAATTTTTAAATTGTTTTTAAAATAACGTTATACCATGATATGCCAACTCACTGATCTGTGGACAGTTGGATACTGTTCTGTATGACCTTCGATAATACATCAGGACATAACCAGGACTTTAATTTCAGTTTTTGTCTCACACAGAAATGATAAACCCTTCACTAAATCTGTTTAAGATACACAGAGTTCTTATAGCAGCCAACAACTAACAAGACAAACATACAAAGAATGCAACAAAAACTTCTTAAGGGTCAATCTACTTCCTGCATAAAGATTTTCTTCAAGCCCCAAAATAATACACCTCCAGAACCTGTTGTCTTTCAATTCTCCTTCAGCTCACTAGAAGACTTCATAAGGGTCTTCCCATCAGGGAGGAGAAGAAATAAAAGAACTAAGTTAAAGGAGAAATATAAATATACAAAAGAAGGTGGCTAGTGTTCTTGGAGTCTCCCAACCAGGCTGCAGCAACTCAATCTCCCTTGCTCATCTTCCTGTCTTGCACATAATGTAGTTATTCACACGTGAACAGGTCTTCAGC
Organism: Equus asinus; assembly: GCF_041296235.1. Taxonomy (NCBI): domain Eukaryota; kingdom Metazoa; phylum Chordata; class Mammalia; order Perissodactyla; family Equidae; genus Equus; species Equus asinus. The sequence continues at coordinate 142,180,801 of NC_091790.1, read as the reverse complement.
AAATATTAAATTCTGAAACAAGGAATTGTGTCTATGAATACAATATAGTGAGACTGGTAACCTGATGATGGTGGACCGGACCAAAAGTAATATCAAGAAAAAAATATGGAAAATGACTTGAATAGAGTAACTATTTGAACACCAACTAAGATTGTGAAAAAGTTGACTCGTTTAAAATCTGCTAAAATTATGAAAAGTCTGTCTTTTTTCCAGAAACATAACTCACTCTGAGTTTAGGGACAACCTGTGTATAGCTGTAATGTTTGCAACTTGACTTTGTTCCTACAAGTTGCACGTTTATATCTATACATCCATACAAACTCATGAATTATGTCAAAAACCACAACTCAGTCATTTTCAGACTTCCATGATAAAATAAGCATACTGATGAGAATTCCTAGTGGTAAAGACTGCTTTGCATTTCTTTATTAGTGGTAATGTAAAGTGATTTATAGCAATTATTTTCCATGTAGTTCTCTCTTTCCCCTTTTTTAAGTTGGCAAGGCACATTATTTCCTCTGTCATCTAAATTAGTACTCAGAAAATACCTTATTAACCATGTGCTCTTGATTATCAGGATGATGTTTCCAGAAGCTAGCAAGCAAGGGATCGAGTGGCACAAATTGAGTCTGGGGAGGTAGGCAGGTAGTCAGGGCCAGATCATGCACTGCCCTTCGGCTGGGGAATGGAAGTTGGATTGTGTTCTAGGAGCAATGACAAGCTTTAACATTGTTTTTGTAAGCACTGTGGGGACATGCTCTGATTTACATTTTTAATATGGTCCTCTGGTGTACATGGAGAACAGTTTAGAAGTTCGCATGAGCAGAAGCAGGAAAACAAATGAGGAGGAGATTGCAGTGTCTAGAGGGCCTTGAAAGTCAGGCTTAGGAGCTGGAGTGATGCGATAATAAAGATTTTCTAGCAGTAGAAGAATAGGACCAATTCTGTATTTTCTAAAGAGAACTATGGGAAAGTACATGTTGGAAGGCTGTTGTAATAGGCCAATGTGTGTGTATGTGGGTGTGTGTAAACAATATGACCTGAAGTAGAGAAATGGCAATAGGAATGAAAAATAGAACACTTATATGAGAGAAGATTAAAAAATTTTCCCATTTTCGTAACTTAGAGATGGAGGTTAGGATGAGGGGATAAATAAAGCCATTACCTATATTTTATACTAGCTAAATGAAACAGACAACAATTTGGGAAACATAAGGCAATGAACAGAATTTAGGGGAGCAACACATTTAAATTTTGAAGATGTTATAATAAAGAAGAAAGAATACAAAGACAGAGCAAACTGTTAAAAATTATCTTTAGAAAAGAGGTTTAGATTTGAGAGCCAACAAAGTCATAAGAATAGACAAATTCACTCAAGGCAAGTGTAAAGATAAAACATAAGAGAGATGGTGACAGAACCTTGAAGATCACTCACATTTAGTAATGGGTTAAGGCTGAAAGCATGCTCCAGTTCTCCCTGGACAGCCACGATAACATCTTATGTAATCAAGTGAATGATGTATCATTTGATTCAGTGCTGATTAATGTCCTAAGATTCTAAATAGCAAATTGAGGACATTTAGCCCCTTCAATATCTTAATAACATCTGATAATCAATACACTCTTAATCATTTCTAAATGTCTCTTTCTCCAGTGGCCTCATCAATAATGGAGATTGGACTTTTATATTTTGGCTAATGCTTTCAAGGACGTCAGATGGCATCCGTTGCTGGTAGCAAATTTTTAAAAATTGAAACAGTGTGAATACAAATCTGGTAAATGCATTGACATTATCAATGTGGAAATAACTGTTATGAAATAGCAACTGATCATCGTTACTGAACCTAAAAGACAATGTACAGTTCAGGGAAAGTGTTTCCCATGGTTAGTCTAAATTAATGCCGTGGACATTATTTATTTTCTCTGCACTGTCATGACAATGACATATCAGAAAATGGACAGGGATATTTTAATTTCCTAACGTTGGCATTGCGGTTTTGAAAATGGATACAGATTGAAAAAAAAATTCTCAAGAAAGAGGTAGGTGAGAATTGCAACTTGAAGCTATGAGAAATGGAATTGTGATAAAAATTATTACAGTACATCCAAGGTAAAATTTGGACTTTCTGATTCTATATTCAGGGTTATTATTGATCGCAAGTGCAAGAAAACGTGGGTCACTTGATGATACTAGCTACACATTATTTTAAAGCAATATTTGACATAATGCAACCCTCATGAAGTCAGCAACCAGTTATTGTTTTGCTCACCAGTGTGCCTGGCACTGAATAGATTTTTTAATATTTACTAAATCAATATATGAATGAATAAATACACAAATGCATACAATGCAATAATTTAAACACTATTGCAACTCATGCTAAGAAAGATATTCCTATAAAAACAAGAGGAGGCAACAGAGAACTCAGGAAACTCTAATTCCAGTTGAAGTGATTAATTTACATTCTCTTATACACATTCATATCAATGTCTTCAAACTTAAAGTTATGTTTCACATTTTATGACTTTCTATGGAAAATGACACTGACTTGTTTGTTTCTCAAATTAATTTTATCCTTAAAGTAAAATAAAATTTACAACTCTAACACCTTCTCCTTAAATGGATTGGGTATAATATATTGTTGATAACAGATACACTTGATTAGACTGTCTAGTTAACTGATAGTGCTGGCTAATGTGATCAGTGCATATAGTTGAAATAGTCAATTATGAAACTGAGGAAGACAAAATGAAGGCTAATATTTCATAGTTCTCTTGCAAAGTGAAATAAATGAATAGTTATCCTGGTGTTTGGATTCTGTTTGAAATGTTACATGTGGCATTTTCCAACAAAAGATGCAATTAACGTCATGGCTGGCACTGTCATATTGCATCGGAAACACTTCACTGGATGTCTGTCAAAATCAAAGCAGCTGTCACAATTTAACATAAAAAAACTATTTTAAAGAATTTCCTGTATACTGATGTTAAATCAAACCAGTAATTATATAGATAACAGCCAGAAATTCAGACTAGAAAATGAATATATTTTCACCCAAAAAGTAGATTTGCTCTACCCTTTCTTGAGATTTTTTTGGAAGATGTGACTTTGAAAAAGGAGCAACTCACAAAGTTGGTAATACTATTATGACATTAACTTGCCACCTCAAATGCCCACCACAAAAATTGTAGCATTTTATTCCTTATAACTTCTCTATCATTGGGACAACATTTTACCCATTTCAATTTCAAGATTATTTGGTTTCTACAAAGACATTCATTTCAGTGATTGAAAAGAGGAAGCATAGATGACTCACAAGGCAGGCAAGTGACCTGACTAATAAACACAAAGCTAAGACACCAGAGATTGCATATGTTGCATATTTGTGCAATACAGGTCCCTATTTTCTTTTTCTTTTGCTATTCTGAAAATAAAAAGTTTTTGAGGGGCCAGCCCCATTGCCAAATGGTTAGAGTTCCGCACACTCCACTTTGGTGGCCTGGGTTCAAGAGTTCAGATCCCAGGCACAGACCTATTCCACTCATCAGCCATGCTGTGGAGGCATCCTGCATACAACATAGAGGAAGACTGGCACAGATGTTAGCTCAGGGCTGATCTTCCTCACAAAAAAAAAAAAAAAGAGGAAGACAGACAACAGATGTTAGCTCAGGGTGAATAACAGTTCCTGGAATGGAGCTGGCATTTTGCAGATCCTTTTCTGTAAAACAGTTTGAAGATAAATTGTACACAGACCTGGACTAGAACTTTGGGTATGACCCTGAGAGGGTCATTTTACCTTCTTAATTCCACATTCTTTTGCTTTAGAAACTTTTTCCACTTATTTAATTTACGATTCAGAAAAATAAAATATTATCCAGATGTTAATAATACACCAGCCCCAAGAGATACTGTGAAAACTGAATGTAACATCATATAAGTATGGGACCATGCCTATTTTATCTCCTCAGAGATTAAAATTATTTTCATTTGGAGTATCTGTCAAAGATTCTTTTTTTTTAATTTGGTGAAAGAAAGGCCATGAACTATGCTTTATTGATTAGGAATAGATTATTTTGGTATCTGTGAGTATACTTCCTTGGAAGGATGGCTTGAGAGTGAGCAGCTCAATCATCTAAGAAAGGAGTTCGGAAGACCTTTGTGCTTTCAGAATACAAAGATAATTTATTAACTCCCTGGGTAAACTCAGAGGAGGGTTGAGTTGTGGGAGTAGGGGAGAAAGTGTTTCTGAGAAGGTTAGGTAGCAGATGCCCAAACCAGGCCTGATTTTGTACTCTCAGGTTTGGCTTGTACTGAGGTGAGTGATTTTGTATATTAACTGAAACAGCTGAAGTTTGGATCTTCTACTTCAGGATCCCTGTCATAGCTCTATTGACTAAGTTGGCATTGAAAAAGGGAGGCCATTCTCCTCTTAAAGACCACCACAGACTCTGCAAGCATCTGAACCTGCAAAAAGTCATTATGGCAGGGCCTAGGCTTCATCTGTCAGGACAGTCTCCAAATGTAATTTTGCTGGCAGTAAGATGAAATGATAGTAATAAACTAATCACATGACAATTGGCTTGGAAGAGCCCAAATGACTCCATTTGAACTGTGTAAGTTATTCTGATTCTTTGACAATAGAAAAGATACAGGCAGGTTTAAAGGGGAGAGTTGCTGATGTCCCTGTAAATAAGACAAGTAAGAATTTAGGTAGCTGACTGGAAAAATAAGAGAATTGTTACCAATTTTGTGTCCTGTGTTTTTGCCTGGGTACAAAGGCATGTGGTGGCCTATAGAGTATGGGAGGGGTTTTACTAAAAAAATTAGATTGAGCTTGAGATGGGAAGCTAAACTCTGTGCTTCATTTGGAATACTCTGTCATTAAAAAAAAAGCCATGCAATTCAATGGAGGGGAATTTTCAACAAATGGTGATGGAGTAATTAGATATTCAAAGGCAAAAAAAAATGAACCTCAACCTAAGACTTATATTTTACACAAACATAACTCAAAATGAATCACAGACCTAAATGTAAAAATGTAAAACTATAAAACTTTAAGAAAAACACAGAGAAAAATTTGTTGGGATTTAAAGCTAAGCCAAGAGCTCTTAGCCCTAACACCAAAAACACAATTCATAAAACAAAAATTTGATAAACTGGACATCAATTACATGATCAACCTGTGCTTTGCTAAAGGCCCTGTTAAAAGAGTGAAAGCACAAGCTACAGACTAGGAGAAAATATTTGTAAATCACATATCCAACAAAAGATGAGGATATAGATTATTTAACTCTCAAAACTCAGCAATTGAAAAATAAAGTTCCAATTAGAAAATGAGAAAATCATTGGTGTGAATGTGAAAGGGTAGAGCCCCTCTGGAAAACAGTTTGACAGTTTCTTTAAAAACTAAATATGCAACTGTCACGTGACTCAGCGATTGCACTCCTGGGCATTTATCCCAGAGGAAAGAATATTTACATTTACACTCAATAAAACAGTATACAAATGTTTACAGAGCTTATTTGTAATAGCTAATAACTGGAATCCGCCCAGATGTCCTTCAACAGATGAAGGATTAAACAAACTATGGCAAACTCATACTAGAGAACACTATTCAATAATAATAAAAAAAACTATTGATACATACAACAGATTGAATGAACCAGAAAATTACGAGGAGTGAAAAAAGCCAATCCCCAAAGGTTCCATATTATATATTATAGACTAAATGTTTGTATCCCTCCACAGTTCATACATTGAAGCCCTAACCCCAATGTGATGGTGTTTGCAGATGGGGCCTGTGGGGGGTGGTTAGGGTTAGATGAGGTCATGAGGCTAGGGACTTCATGATGGGAACAGTATAAGAAGAGACACGAGAGAGCCTGCTGGCTCTCTCTCTCCACCATGTGAGAACACAGAAGGCAGTCTTTTCCAGGAAAAAACTCTCACCAAGAACCAAATTGGCCAATATCTTGATCTTGGACTTCACAGCCAACAGAATTGTGAGAAAAACAAATTTCTGTTGTTAAAGCCATCCAATCTATTGTATTTTCTTATGACAGCAAAAGCAGACTAAGACACTGTATGATTCCTTTTATATAATATTCTTGAAATGACAAAATTATGGAAAGAGAGAACTGATCAGTGGTTGTCAGGAAGTAAGAAATGGGTGGAAGCAGGAGAAAAGTGAGTGTGGTTAAAAAAATGACAACATGAAGGATTGTTGTGGTAAGGAAAATGTTTGTTTCTTCACTCTATCAATGTCAGTATCCTGGTTATTGTATTATAGTTTTGAAAAATGCTGCTATTGAAGTAAACAGAGTAAAGCATACATAGGATCTCTCTATATTATGTATTATGAGTACACATGAAGCCACAATACCTCAAAATAAAAACGTTTAATTAAAACTGACTATAAATCTCAAAGAGAGAGAGAGAATAATAAGCTTGAGTATTCCCAGGAAGAATCAACTATGCAGATAAATCAGGACAAAATTTCCTATTGCATAGAATAATTGCAGGCAGCAGAGTCCTCCTTTTTTATACTTACTGAAAAGAGTAGGATTTGGAAGGGATTTGATTTGGAGAAAATCCCCTCAAGCAAAGAATCTTCTTTATTTTCAAGATGGATTCTTTCTAGAATAACTCATCAAGCATCTAAAATGGAGATCTACCCTCACAAATTGCCAGGGATTATATTGTTACTGTGATTTTCTCTTTTCTAAAGTATTACATATGACAACATTTGCTCTATGGTTTTGTTATGCAAAATAGTAATGAGATAGAAGGTTGTGTGTCATGGACAACTTTTTGTCAGAGACAAAAACGTGCAAAATATTATTGAGTATTATGATGAGTAAAAAGGACTTGATTCTACACTTCAGAATTGAAAGTGAACACCAATCTTCCTCTAACAAAATAAATAAATAAATGAGCAAGCAAATGAATAATCAGATTGAAAATTACATGGTTTCCATTGCAGGTATTGTCACTTGTTTTCCAAAGGTAGAAAGGGAGAGAAGCAGCTGAACCCTTTACGTTTCTGTTTACCATTTTATCTTTTTAAGAGTAAATTTCCATTAAATCTGTGTGTTATGGGCTGATTTCACAGCAGGAACACCCAGAAACAGACTTTAGAAAAGAAAGAATTGTCTTTTTAAAGTGTAAAGGAATCCATGCATTTATTGATTTTCTTGTCTTTCCCTTCAAATTCTTTGAAATATGATCAAAAAAAGTGTCTCCATTTTATATACCACAATTTCCTTTTAATAGCTTTTTCTCCACAACAGAGTCAGAGCTCTGACTTCCTAACTAAAGAAGAAAAAGCTGTCGCAGAGTAAAAAATAACAACCAAGCTAAGGCAACCCTAAACCGCCATTAAATGTGTGAACATTTGAAAGGTCAGAGAAAGGCCATCTGGTGGCTCAACTCTCTCTGCCTTAGCTACTCTGCCCGGCGGGGCCTTGCTGGGCACGGATTTGGATGACATGGTTTACCTTTTGTACTCATCTCCAAGGTATCACCCACTTAACTCCTATTTCGCTTTTTATGTTCTATTTTCCTACTTCACTCCTTTGCTTTCCATCCCTGATATACTCATAGCTTTACATTACCTCCCAGTTCCAGCATCCAGGAGGAACAATCTGAGAATTCATGGAATGTTTAGGCCCTTAAAACATGTGTGTTTTAACTAGTTTCTGATATTTGAATCCTACTGACAAAACTTTTGCCAAAAGATGTGGGGAAACTTCCAGATGTGGCAAATATGCTCTCTCACAAAAGCTTTTTTGAAATTATTTTTAGACAGTCTGACAGGTAGAAATAGCTTTTTTATATTTAGGTGAAACTATGTTCCTAATGCTTCTAATTCTAGTCTTTGGGGCTATTCAAGGTAAGTTAATCCCTCTCTTATCTGACAGCCTGCATAATACTTGAAGACAGTAAACATATCTACTCTAAATTTTCCCTTTATCATCTCTACCCTGAGTCTTCTTGTCCCACTTCATTCTGAAATGACTTTAAAGTTATTTTAAGTTCTTTTTCATCCTGATTTTTACCTGTTGGGTAAGCAACTGTTAGGCTGTAATCTTTTTAAAGCACCATATCCTTTGGTAAATATGCTCTGATGGTTAAGCGTGGATTCAAATCTTGGCTTTGGCACTTACTAACTCTGTGGCCTTTGCAAGTAGCTCACTCTCTCATTGCCTCAATTTCTTCGTTTGTGAAATACTGATAATGCAAGTACATATCTCATAAAGTTTTCATGTGGATTAACTATTTCATGCATGCAAAGAATTTAAACAGTGGCTGGAAGATGGTTCTCATTCAGTGTTAGCTACCATCATCATTTATCCTTGATATGTTATTAGAAGAGTTGGGTGAGACAGGACAATCATCACACCCATTCTTTGCTAATCTTCTTTAATGTAGTCCAAGCTCTGATTTGACTTTTAATTCTTAACAGTAACCCACAAAATCTATAAGAATTCATCAAAAGGGACTAAAGGTAAGAACATAAAGCTTTGATGAAGAAGTTGGTCTTGAAGCAGAGTAGAATTAAGTTTAGACAGAGCAATGCCAGGATCCTTTTAAGTGAGGGAATATGGACACAAAGTGTGTGCTCTTGGACCAGTACGTTGACTGCCTAGTTGAAGCAGAAAAGACAAATAGTTGAATAGAGGAACACAATTTTGAAAAAGCCGTTGAGACCAACCCAATTATGGAACACTTTGGACTCTCATAGAATGGGAGTTCCAGGTAGAGAAAGATCTGTTGTCCCTCTAGGTTTCAGACACAGCTAGAAGCAGGGGGAGATTGACTATTGGACTAGTAGTAATGCCTAACATGCTGCCTCTGGAGTTTTCAGTTTTTTAACTAGGAAATAACCCTTGTTGTTTAAATTTAGTTGAACTTGGATTTTCTGTTAATTATAACTGAGAAAGGATGAGGGGCCATATAGCATTGTTAACAAAAAGCATGGATTTTACATCAAATGGAACTGAAGTGCTGGATCTGACACTTAAAAGACAAATTATTTAACCTCTTCAATTTTTTCATCTAAAAAAAATGGAGAGAGAATTTGGAAGGATCATTACTGGTTTCAAATAGAAAACATGGAGTGACATCACTTTTCTAAGGTGGAGGGAGGATCCTTTTCTAAGGATCCATCCCTAAATCCCCTGAAATTGTACATTTTGGTCCCCGGTGGCAGCTGCTTTTTGTATGTGTGTGTGTATGCTGAGGAAGATTTGCCTTGAGCCAACATCTGTTGCCAATATTCCTCTTTTTGTTTGAGAAGATTGGCCCTGAGCTAACATCTGCGCCAGTCTTCCTCTATTTTGTATGTGGGTTTCTGCCACAGCATGGCCCCTGATGAGTAGCGTAGGACTGCACCCAGAAACCCAACCCGGGTCAGCAAAGCAGAGCACACCAAACTTAACCACTAGGCTATGGGGTGGCCCCTTGTGGCAGCTGCTTTTGTGGAAGCAGGTCCCTGCTTTTTGGTCCATAGTGAATCTCTCTTTTAAAATATATTCTCAGGCCAGCCTAATGGTGTAGTTGTTAAGTTTGCACACTCTGCTTCAGAGGCCCAGGGTTCGTGGATTTGGATCCTAGACACGGACCTATACATCGCTCATCAAGCAATGTTGTGGCAAAACATTACATGATCTTGAGTGTGGTGCTATTGAAGGTCCTAAGCAATGTTATTCAAAGGAGCATGGTTGCTATACTTTGGGCAATTTTGCCTAGGGAAAACTTAAACGAACTCCTTTCTGGTTTCAATGGTTGAGGAAACTCTCTCCAGAGCTTGGCAGTTGCAGCCATAGTGTAAGTTACTAAATTCCCACCTGAATATGGGCACTGACTCTTCCACCATTACCTAACTACGCCTCCTTAAAGAGTTATAGGTTGAATCCCACAGTAAACAGAACTCTGTCACAGAGAAGAATTGTACCCATCAGCAAAGAGAGATGAGAAGAGTTGCATCACAACCCAGTCTCTACCTTTTGTAACGGAAAGAGCTAGAGAACATTTACGAATGACTTTAAAATGCAAAACAGAACAGAGAGCTTGCCATCATCATGCTTAGCTTCCATCGGGGTCCTTGACAGCCTCTGCCTGCACTGCAGAGCATCCTAATGAGGAGGAGGAGAGAAGCCCTGTTGGTGAGATCGTCATCCCACAAATCACTGTTATTTACAGATGAGGCAAACCTGTCCTTCACCACCCAGCTGGCTATTTCTCCCAGCTTCACTTCCTCAGACACAGTATTATTAGGAATGACATCTTGGCACAGAAAATGCCAATTCTCTAGTGCTATAGTGACATTTCTTGAAGTAGTTTCTACGAAAATGCTCTATGAAGTTGTGTTTTTTGGGGCCAGGTCAGTGACTGCAGAATAAAAGAAATAAACTCACAGAAGTGATATTTTATTACATGAAGAGAAATCATCATAACTAAGAACCTGAAACTGCAGTTGATGACACTTTCTACTTACTTGTCAGGACACTAGAATAAGATGGACAAGAAGCCATAGGGTTTCATTTCCTTCTCTACCCTAGCAAACAAAGAGTTCTGGCTGTAAACAAGCTGCATTTAGGTAGTATTTAAGGAATACCCAATAATGCAGTGACCACACGTAACATAGATACATAAATATGAGGATCATATCTTAACGTCATAATTTTTAAAAGGGAATTTTATATCTCTATCTACATGTATGTATATATATAGATTTATCATACTTCACCTAAATTTAACAGTCATTAATAAAATAATTTATTAAGCAATTATATATAAAATTTTAGGATAATTGAAGACAAACTTACGCGAGCAAACCCAGACTCTACATTCTAGAAATTGATGCTTTCAAGTACACTTATCTGAAACAATTAATGACTATAGACAGTACTCTTTTCGTAAAAAAAAATATATATATATACATATATATATATGAGTTCTGGAATGCACTACTTTCTCATCTTCCTGACACTTCATGATCCTTCTCCAATAACACTGGATTTAATGATTTAGATTTAATTTGATTAATGTTAAATTTTAAAATCTAATGAAATATTATCAATTTAAATAAATCATAATGCTTAACTATTAATGAGGATTTGAAAGTTAAATAAATCATAAAATTTAAGTATTAATGATGATTGAAAATGTGTAATCTATGGAATTCCTTAATACAAAGACTATACTTTCTCATAAAGCAATACCAAAATCCATGACCTACGTGAACCTCTGCACCTTGGCCATGTTCTCCTTTCCCTCACTGTCAACGATGAAGATCTCCGAGCGGTATCCACAATGATTTTATGTACTTTATTTTGAGTGGAGAAGAACTAAAAAGACACAGTAGGATTTTTATTTAGCTGTGTTCTCAGAATCCAGTAAATATCAAATAAAACGTCCTCCTTGTTTCATGGTATCTTCCTGTGATGTCAACAATGATATATTCTGCACTCACATGAGAAGAAATGAGAGAGTGATGCACTGATTAAAAAGAAGGATATTATGAAAATAATATTTATATTATAAAATAAGAAATGGACCGTATTTTGACAAATGGTAATTTTTCTAAATTCAAAAACAATAAAACTGTTCTTGTTGAATAAAGCAGAAATTCATAAAGTAAAAGTTAGTGTCTCCCATAATCTGACCACTCCTACACTTTACAGAATTGATGTATCTACCCTATTTTAACTAATCCCCTATGATGTACTCAAATCATTTTTTATTCTAATTTTTTGTTATTTTAGTTTTTCTCATTATTAGCAACGTTGTAATCAACTTTACTGAACACAAATCTTTGCACACAAGCGTCAACTTCTAAACACTGAATCCCTGGCATTGGAATTCCTAAGTCAATGAAGTTTGCACATTAGGAAGTCTTGATAGATATAAATCAAATTTGAAACTTCACAAATTTACACTGCCACAAACAGTATATGAGAGCCTTTCTTGTTTTAATTTACTAAAAACTCTTTATCATTCTTTGTCAACCTATTTAATGAAAAAACCTATCTCATTATTTTGCATTTATTTAACTAGGGAAACTGAGCAGCTTTTTATATGCTTGGCAGTTTTCATATTTCTTTTTCTGTGAATTGTCTTTTGTTCTTTGTTCAATTTTTCTACATTTTTATTTTCTAATTAAAACTATAATTAGAAAAATTAAAAAGATTCTCTAAAAAAGTGCATTAATACTACTCCCAGTGAATAAAAGGAATTAATGGTGACATCTGTCAATATTTCCTTTTTTTAAAGAAATAAAAGCAGCACTGATATGGCTGAAGGTCCTCACCTTCTCCTCTGTGTTTCCGTCCCCCTTTTTGTCTCCCTTCTCAGACCTAAAACCACTGACACATGCTTGAGTGTATATTTTCTATCTATGTATTTCTACTTATATATAACATAGTGTTTTTGTTTTATTTTTAATTTATATGAATGTTGTCGTATGCTACTTACTGTCCTGTAACTTGATGTTTTACTCAATATTATAAATGATCAGTGTTGAAACTGTAGATTTAGTTTGTGTATTTCAACTGCCATACATTTCATCATATGAGTACATCTCATTTTATGTTTTCTTACAAGTTGACATTTGTGTTTTTTTTCTATTTGTGTCTTTAAGAATAAATGAACATTTTTTATTCATATTTCCTTGAAAGGTATGTGAGAGATTCTCTAGGACAATGCTTCTTAAATTTTAATGTTCATAGAAATCATCAGGGGATCTTGTTAAACTCTAGGTTCTGATTCAAGGTCAGAGGTGGAACGTTGGACGCTGCATTTCTAACAAATCTCAGGTGATGCTGCTGCTGCTGCCCCTGGTCCAAGCACCTCACTTCGAGTTTGCAAAGGTAGAAGATAACTAGAGAAAAGATTGCTAGGTACAGCACGTGTTCATTTTCAATTTAACCAAATGTTCCTTAAGTGCCCTCTAAAGAGCTAGAGCTAATTTTCAGTATCAGCAAATGTCAGAGAATTCCCCCCTCATTCTCCCCAGCACTTAGCATTGTGACATATCTTTCCCTAAAAGTATGTGACACATCATATCTGGGAGTCTCTTTCAATTGATTGAAGCCTATTTTGCAAATTTCAATTCATTTTGCTTTTTGGCTTGATGCTCGTTTTGGGTTTTTTCTTTGGTTGAATCGCACGTTGCTAAAAATTGAGCAACTTCTCTTCAAAGAAAACAAGAAATTGCTGGTAACATCTGATGCTTCAACAATAGTTCTATTTAAATCAGTCACTCTACATACTCATTTCATTTTTACCTACTGCAAAAGATGAGCCAGTTTCTCTTGCCTTCACTTGCATTGCTTGGTGAAATCTAACAACATGAACAGAAATAAAGAAGCACATTACTGTATTGATATGACAACTCTCACCTGGTTGATGGTGATGATAAGGTGTCATTTAGGACACATTGTGGTTTCAAAGATGTTTAAATGCAAAGAAGTGCATTTTATAATAGATTATGGTGAAAAGCCAATTATCTCAACATTAGTTATTAAGCAGGTAATTAGTTTTCCACTGACCTGCGGTATCTCTTATCATATTCTAAGATGCATATATGCTCAGGTTAGGAATTTCTATTCTTTTCCATTGATGTATTTCTCCATTCCTGCATCAGCACCCTACTGTATTCTCCATCAGAGCACATGATACCTAAATGGATACATCACCACAACACTCCTCTCCCTCTATTATTCCTTCCATTTTTTATTATCTTGATTCTTCTTAGACATTTACTATTACTATTTACTATTCTACATGAGCTTTAGATTCAGCTAATTAAGTTCCATACAAAAACCATATTGGGGTTTTGATGGGAATTGTAGTAAAAATTTGGCATAAAATTGGAAGAACTCACCTCTTTATAAAATTGAGCATTTCCATCCCTGAATATTTTTCAGGTTGTTTTATATATCCTGCAACGGGATTTTAACTTTTTTTCCACTGATATTATGCAAGTATCTTGAAAAATTATTTCTGGTTTTTAGTTTTTTGGTCACTGTGGATAGAATTTACCCTATATTTTCTTATCAGAATGCTGGTGATGAAATAAGGTGTTTTTTATGTTAGTCCTTTTATACATCATAATTTCTTAATTATCTTAATTTTTTTTTCTTTTTTGAGGAAGATTAGTCCTGAGCTAACATCTGCTGCCAATCCTCTTCTTTGTGCTGAGAAAGATTGGCCCTGAGCTAACATCTGTGCCTATATTCCTCTATTTTATATGTGGGACACCTTCCAACAGCATGGCTTGATAAGTGGTGCATATGTCCACACCGCGATCTCAACTGGCGAACCCCAGGCCACTGAAGCGGAATGTGCAAACTTAACCGCTCTGCCACTGAGCCGGACCCCTTAATTATCTTATTCTAATTGCATGTCTACATTCTTTTGAATTTCCTACATAGACATTATCATGTTCATAAGAATCAACAGTTTTACCCCTTTTCTCCCTTTCTTTCTCTCTCTCATTTTTCTTCAATTGCTTTGACCAGTACTTTTAGCATAATATTTAATGGAAAGAGTGACAACAGCCATCCTTGTCTTCTTTCTGACTTTTTGTTGAAATGCTTCTAAAAATCATGATTAACTTGCTTTAGGTAAATATACTTTATCAATTAAAAGCATATTCTTCCATTCCAAGGTGGCTTAATGTTTTTTTATGAGTGAATGTTAAATTTTGTTAAACGTCTTATTGAAATTACATTGAGTTTCATCCTTTAATCCATTAACATGGTGGCGTGCATGGATAGATTTTTCTGGTATTGACTTACCTCTTCATTTGTAGAAACAGCTCAGTTTGGTCAAGATATTTTATTTTTATATCCTACTTCAATTTTCTAGGAGTTTACCTAGGAATTTTGCATTTATATTCCTTGATGAAGCTAAGCTATAATTTTAGAGTCTATCAAGTTCTTCCAATGTTTTCCTGTCAAGGTCATAACAGTCCAGTGAAAGCAATTGAAGGAGATTTTTCCCTCTTATTCTCTGAAACAGTTCCTATAAAATATGTATCATGCGTTCCTTTGATGTTTGAAAATAATTTCTGATTTGGAGTTTTTTGGAAGGAGATATTTTTACATATTAATTTAACTTATATAATTTAATTATAACTTATGAAAGTTCTATTTATATTTATATAACTTATTGAGTTATTTTTTCCTGGGAAATAGTTCACACCATCTGAGTTTTCAAAGAAATTAACTTAAAGATAGAAAGTCATTCCCACCTCCCCCACCCCTCCTTTTTTTGTGTGAGGAAGATTGGTTCTGAGCTAACATTTGTTGCCAATCTTCCTCCCTTTGCTTGAGGAAGATGGTCCCTGAGCTAACAACCATGCCAATCTTCCTCTACTTTGTATATGGGACACCACCACAGCATGGCTTGATGAGTGGTGTGTGGGTCCATGCCCAGGATCCAAACCGTGAACCCTCAGCTGCTGAAGAGGAGTATGAAAACTTAACCACTATACCACCAGGCCAGTCCCACTGCCCCGTTTTTTTTTTTTTAATTTAAGGTTTAAGGTATAATTGACAAATAAAATTATAAGAGATATTTAAAGAGTATGTCACAGTGATTTCATATATACTGAGAAAGGATTCCCCTTATCTAGTTAATTAACACATCCATGACCTCACATACTTACCTTTTTTTTCAGTTACACAATACAGGGTTATCATTACATTTGCAGACCATATTCATCGTACAGCTGAAAGTTAGTACCCTTTTAAATTATTTTTCAATGTTATAAATGTAATTAACCATTAATATAGAAATAGAGTACCTTTACTTAATTTTATTTTTATTCCACTTCTGTGTTCTGGGTTTACCTGCTCGTTTTTAGTGTATGTTTTAGTATTTCTTCAGGATAAACTCTCTTTATTTTTGTTTGTTTGGAAATGTCTTCAGACGTCAGCAACATGGCAGCGTGAACTCACCCAGGACTCTCTCCCCTCGAAATTACAACCAAAAAGAGCAACTGCTTTCCAACCAAAAAAAGATCCTAATAACAGAAATCATCAGAAACCCACAGCAGCCAGACGACGGAAGGCGGAAAGACTGGAGCTGCTCTCGGAGGAGCTGGAATGGGATAACAGAGAACTTTGCTCCCTCCCCTAGAGACTGGGATCACTGCCGCGAGCGAGGGAAGGATCAGGGGAGGGACCGAGCATCTGGGGGTCATCCAGGACTCCCATCACTGTGCAGCAGAAACTCTCTAATCGGGGAAAGCTTTCGCGTGGGGAAGCCCCAGTAAGCCAGGGCCCCAGGAGATCAGAAAGCTAGAGCTGATCCAATCCAGGTCGTGTGAGTGAAACTGCCCCCCTCCCTCAACCCATGCTGGACGCGCCATTGCAGCTGAAGGCCGAGGGCTCAGAATGCAAGGCTCTCGACCCCCATCTAGTGGTGACAGGCTGTAACTGCAACCGAATAACAGCATCATGCACAAAAACCGCTCCTCTACCATCCAGCAATTTATAAAAGCTCCAGTCCAAAAGGAAAACAATAAAAATACAGAAGTAGGTCCTGAGGGCTTAGAAATGGGTAAACTAAGTGAAGATGAGTTCAAAATAGCTATCAAAATATTCAATGAGGTAAAGGGGAATATAGAGAAACAGGTCTACGAGTTCTGGAGTTACTTCACAAAAGAGATTGAAATTATAAAGAAGAATCAATTAGAAATACTAGAGATGAAAAATACAATGGATCAGATAAAACAGAATACGGATTCCCTGCATGCCCGTGTAGATGCCACAGAGGAGCAAATTAGCATAATCGAAGATAGACAGGCTGAATGGCTCCAGACAGAAGAACAAAGAGAACTAAGAATTTAAAAAACTGAAGAAAATCTCAGAGAAATAGCTGACTCAATGAGAAAATGCAACTTAAGAATCATCGGAATTCCTGAGGGCATGGGAAAGGAAAGTGGAGCAGAATGCGTGCTCAATGAAATAATAGAAGAGAACTTCCCAAATCTATGGATTGAGAGAGAAATGTGTGTGGAGGAAGCTTTCAGATCTCCTAGATTTGTCAATGTAAAAAGACCTACTGCAAGGCATGTGGTAGTAAAAATGACAAAAATGAGTGACAAAGAAAGAATATTCAGGCAGTAAGGCAGAAGAAAATAACCTACAAAGGAATCCCTATAAGACTTTCAGCAGATTTCTCTACAAAAACCTTACAAGCTAGGAGAGATTGGAGTGACATATTCACAACTTTAAAGGATAAAAATCTTCAGCCAAGAATACTCTATCCAACAAAAATACCCTTCAGATATGAGGGAGAAATTAGTTCTTTTCCAGACAAACAAAAGCTAAGGGACTTTGTAGTCACCAGCCCTCCACTACAAGAAATCCTCAAGAAGGCTCTCATACCTGAAAAAAGAAAAAAAGGGAGTAAGGAGTCGCAAAACACGTAGTAGGGAGACAAATAGGTAAAATCTGAATAGGTTAGCAAATATTCAAATATAGCGTTAGGATAAAGGGAAGGAAATCACCAAAGCAAAGATAATCTTATCACTCTAACCACAAACTCACAACACAAGTTGGAATAAGAGATGAAAATAATAATTTAGGAGGGGAGGAGGAAAGGGACTGAAACAGTCTAGGCTAAGGAAGTAAGAGACCACCAGAAAATGGACTATGTTATACACGAGATTCTGAATACAAACTTCAGGCTAGCCACTAAACTAAAAAGCAGAACAGAGACACAAAACATAAATAAGGAAAAATCTAAGAAACCCAGCATAAGAAATTGCAGAAGTCAATGGGTAGGCTAAAACAAATAGGACAAGAAACAAAGGAAACACAGGAAAACTGGAAAACATACAACAGAATGACAGCATTAAGCCCTCATGCATCAATACTCACCCTCAATGTAAACGGATTGAACTCTCCAATAAAAAGACACAGAGTGGCAAAATAGATTAAAGAACAAGATCCAACAATTTGTTACCTCCAGGAACCACACCTCAGCTCCAAAGACAAACACAGGCTCAGAGTGAAGGGTTGGAAGTCAATACTCCAAGCTAATAGCAAACAAAAGAAAGCAGGTGTCACAATACTTATATCAGACAAAACAGACTTCAAGATAAGGCAGGTAAAGAGAGACATAGAGGGCCAATATATAATGATCAAGGGACACTTCATCAAGAAGAAATAATGCTTATAGATACGTATGCACCCAACTTTGGAGCACCAAAGTTCATAAAGCAACTATTAACAAACCTAAAAGAAGATATCAAAAATAACACAATAATAGTAGAGGACCTCAACACCCAACTCACATCAATGGACAGATCATCCAGACAGAAAATCAACAAAGAAACAGTGGAGCTAAATGAAAAGCTAAAACAGTTGGACTTAGACATATATAGAACACTCCATCCAAAAACCACGGAATACACATTCTTCTCAAGTGCGTGGGGAACATTCTCAAGGATAGACTATATGTTGGGAAACAAGGCAAGCCTCTACAAATTTAAAAAAATTTGAAATAATAGCAAGCATCTTCTCTGATCATAATGCTATAAAGCTAGAAATTAATTACAAGAAAAAAGCTGAGAAAGGCACAAGGATGTGGAGACTAAACAATATGCTATTGAACAAGCAATGGATCATTGAAGAAATTAAAGAAGAAATCAAAAAATACCTGGACACAAATGAAAATGATGACAGGCCATGCCAACTCATATGGGATGCAGCAAAAGCTGTATTAAGAGGAAAATTCATCGCAATTCAGGCACATCTTAACAAACAAGAAAAATCCCAAATCAGCAATCTTAAACTACACCTAACTGAATTAGAGAAAGAAGAACAAACAAAGCCCAAAGTCAGCAGAAGGAGAGAAATAATAAAAATCAGAGCAGAAATAAATGCTATTGAAACAAAAAAGGCAGTAGAAAGGATCAATGAAACAAAGAGTTGGTTCTTTGAGAAGATAAATAAAATTGACAAACCCCTATCCAGACTTACAAAGAAAAAAAAAGAGAAAGCTCACATAAACAGAATCAGAAATGAAAGAGGAGTAATAATAACAGACTTCACAGAAATAAAATGGATTATAAGAGAATACTATGAAAAACTATATGCCAGCAAAATGGATAACCTAGAGGAAATGGATAAATTCTTGGACTCCTACAATCTCCCCAAAGCTCACTCAAGAAGAAGCAGACAATTTGAACCAACCAATCACAAGGAAAGAGATTGAAACAGCCATCAAAAACATCCCAAAGAATACAACTCCAGGACCAGATGGCTTTCCTGGGGAATTCTACCAAACTTTCAGAGAGGATTTAATACCTATCCTTTTCAAGTTATTCCAAAAATTTAGGGAGGATACAACACTTCCTAACACATTCTATGAGGCCAGCATCACACTGATACCAAAACCTGACAAGGACAGCACAAAAAAGGAGAATTACAGGCCAATATCGCTGATGAACTTAGATGCAAAAATTCTAAACAAAATTTTGGTAACCAGAATTCAGCAATTCATCAAAAGGATCATACATCATGATCAAGTGGGATTCACACCAGGGACACAGGGATGGTTCAACATCCGAAAATCAATCAATGTGATACACCACATCAACAAACTGAGGAATAAAAACCACAGGATCATCTCAATAGATGCAGATAAAGCATTTGACAAGATCCAACAGCCATTTATGATAAAAACTCTGAACAAAATGGGGATAGACGGGAACAATCTCAACATAATAAAGGCCATATATGACAAACCCACAGCCAACATCATACTCAATGGGCAAAAACTGAGCGCCATCCCCCTGAGAACAAGAATGAGACAAGGATGCCCTCTATCACCACTCTTATTTAACATAGTACTGGAGGTCCTGGCCAGAGCAATCAGGCAAGAAAAAGGAATAAAAGGAAGCCAAATAGAGAGGGAAGAGGTGAAACTCTTCCTGTTTGCAGACGACGTGATCTTATATATAGAAAACCCCAAAGAATCCATTGGAAAACTTTTAGAAGTAATCAATAACTTCAGCAAAGTTGTAGGGTATAAAATCAATTTACATAAATCAGTAGCATTTCTATACTCTAATAATGAACTAACAGAAAAAGAACTCAAGAACACAATGCCACTCACAATTGCAACAAAAAGAATAAAATACCTCGGTGTGAATTTAACTAAGGAAGTGAAAGACCTATACAGTGAAAATTACAAGGCTTTTCTGAAAGAAATGGATGACAACATAAAGAGATGGAAAGACATTCCATGCACATGGATTGGAAGAATAAACATAGTTAAAATGTCCATTCTACCTAAAGCAATCTACAAATTCAAAGCCATCCCAATCAGAAACCCATTGACATTCTTTACAGAAATAGAACAAAGAATCCTAAAATTCATGTGGGGCAACAAAAGACCCTGAATTGCTAAAGCAATCCTGTGAAAAAAGAACACAGCTGGAGGCATCACAATCCCTGACTTCAAAACATACTACAAAGCTACAGTAATCAAAACAGCATGCTACTGGTATAAAAACATGTGCACAGATCAATGGAACAGAATTGAAAGCCCAGAAATAAAACCACACATCTATGGACAGCTACTCTTCGACAAAGGAGCTGAGGGCATACAATGGAGAAAAGAAAGTCTTTTCAACAAATGGTGCTGGGAAAACTGGAAAGCCGCATGTAAAAGAATGAAAATTGATCATTCTTTTTCACCATTCACCAAAATAAACTCAAAATAGATCAGAGACCTAGAGCTGAGACCTGAAACCATAAGGCTTCTAGAAGAAAATGTAGGCAGTACACTCTCTGACATCAGTATTAAAAGGATCTTTTTGGACACCATGTCTTCTCAGAGAAGGGAAACAATAGAAAGAATAAACAAGTGGGATTTCATTAGACTAAAGAGCTTCTTGAAGGCAAGGGAAAACAGGATTGAAACAAAAAAACAATCCACTAACTGGGAAAAAATATTTGCAAGTAATACATCCAACAAAGGCTTAATATCCATAATATATAAAGAACTCACACAACTCAACAACAAAAAATGAAACAACCCGATCAAAAAATGGACAGGAGACATGAACAGACATTCCTTCAAAGAAGATATACGGATGGCCAATAGGCACATGAAAAGATGCTCATCATCACCGATCATCAGAGAAATGCAAATCAAAACTACACTAAGATATCACCTTACACACATTAGAATGACAAAAATATCTAAAACTAATACTAACAAATGTTGGAGAGGTGGTAGAGAAAAAGGAACCCTCATACACTGCTGGTGGGAATGCAAACTGGTGCAGCTGCTATGGAAAACAGTATGGAGATTCCTCCTAAAAATTAAAAATAGAACTACCATATGATCCACATATCCTACTACTGGGCATCTATCCAAAGAGCTTGAAGTCAGCAATTCCAAAAGTCCTATGCACCCCAGTGTTCATTGCAGCATTATTTACAATAGCCAAGACGTGGAAGCAATCTAAGTGCCCATCAACAGATGATTGGATAAAGAAGATGTGGTATATATATATATATACAATGGAATACTACTCAGCTGTAAAAAAGAACAAAATCGTCCCATTTGCAACAACATGGATGGACTTTGAGGGAATTATGTTAAGTGAAATAAGCCAGATAGAGAATGACAATCTCTGCATGACTCCACTCATATGAGGAATTTAAACATTTGGACAAAGAGAACAGATTAGTGCCTACCAGGGGAAAGATGGGGTGGGGGGTGGGCACAAAGGGTGAAGGGGTGCACCTACAGCACCACTGACAGACAATAATGTACAACTGAAATGTCTCAAGCTTGTAACCTATCATTAACTTAATAAAAAATGTAAAAAAAAAAAGAAAATATCTTTATTTTGTGCTTATGCTTGAATAATTTATCTAAGTATAGAAAGGGAGAAATAAATGAACAGAAAAAAAAATAAGTGCATATTGTAAGAAGCACTGTGGAGATTTCATACTGGTGACTGAGACAGAGAATAATGAAGGGATAGAGTGCCATCTACTTTAAATAATATGCTTGAGGAAGACCCCTCCATTATGGGGCCATTTAAGCAGAGTTCAGGAACTAAAAGTGCAGAGTAGCTTAAGTGTCTTTGCAAGCCAAGCAGAGCTCTCGCAAAGTCTCTGAGTTTGGGGTAGGCATTTTAGGGCAATGTGGGAACACAGGGGCCTCTTTCACGTAGCCACTGAAGGAAGAGAAATTAGAGATGAAGGGAGAGATATAGGCAGGGCCAGGTCATGCAGAATATACATCCCATAGTAATCGTTTGTATTTTATTCTAAGGGTCATAGTTAACCATTGAAGAGTTTTAATTAGCTGTGATTTGAGATCAACTTGCAGTGAGGTGGAGAATCAGTGGTAAGGGAAGATACAGAGAAACAGGGGGTTGGAGGCTGTGGTAGATTCCGTGGCCGAGAAGGGGTTGGAGGCAGTGGAAACGGAGATAAATTCGCAGTATGTTTCTGAAGCAGAAACATCAGTCACTATTGAGGTCGGGAAAGGCAAACATCAAAGCCACTGGAGGGATAGCAGTTTTGAGGATTCAAGATAATGAATATAAAATACCTGGCACATAGTAGGTCCTTCAAACAGTAGTTTTATAATTTCATTACTTTTTAATCCATTCTGTTCTTTTTTATAATTAAAGACTACTGCAACAATGTAATTCTTGTCATTTATTAAAATGATGTTTTCAGTGACCAGCACAGTTTATAGACCTATGACTGTTAAAAGCATAGAATTTCAAACAATAAAGCATGCCTTCCTGGGAACATTTTGCTCCCAGGGAACAATTTGCTGTTTTCATAACAAAACGAAGTTTGTGTGTGTGCGAGAGAGAGAGAGAAAAAACAACTCATTTTTCTCCTGTAATAAAGATTTCAGAGAAGAATTTTTAAAATTCGCTTTTCGTCATTTCAAATAAAGCTTACCTAATTAGCTGAATTATACAGATGTATTTCACTCCCTGCACTTGGAATTATTCCATATTCCCATTCCACTATTCACCGGAAATTTGAACTTTTTCCAATTGTGGTATTTTGGGGTTTTTTTCCCAGTCCCCATTAGGCAACATCTCACAGTGAAATTCTTTGATACAGACATTCTTCCTAATTAACAATTTGATAAGTGGAACAACCCAACAGGCATACACACATATTCTTTGTGCTTTTGGTATAAAATTTTCACTCTGTGCTAAAAAATACATGTGTGTTATTCTAATACGTAATATAGAAAAATTAAGTAACAAAATAAATGTTTGGTTTTTATTGTTTTACATTATCACAAGGTTTTTATTTTTGTTGCTTTTTTGGACAGAGTGTTAAAAAACTGTGTAAGATGTTTTAAGATTTTTTCATCTACTTTGATTATCAGTCCATCCTCAAAATATCACTGAGTATTTTGTAGAAACGGCTTGGGTCTTCATTAATAAACCACACATCTGACTTACTTTATGATAAGATTTCTTGAGTTTTTAGGATTAAAAGACTTCAGAAACTAATCTTACTATTTCCACTGCAAAGCTATTCTGTAGTCTTCCCTCTGCCAATTCTTTTTTCTTAAAAGTGGCAGGTACCAGAACAAACAAGTAACCTACCAATAGATCGTATTGCTTGGTATATTAATTATTTTATTTCTGAATAGATAATATATGCACGACAGAAAATTCAAAAGATTTAAAAAGTGTACACGTTAAAAGAAATAATATAATTGGTCTCCTTTCTTCCTCTATCCCCTACACACCCGTTTCCCTTTCCTGGAGGCAACCACTGTTACGCATTTCCTACATCTCCAGCCAGAAATTTTTGATATACTCACAAACATATACGTGTGTGTGAGCATAGATGCATACATACATGCCCATTTATATATTTGTGTGTGTTGGTTAACTACTACTATGCCTTACAACACCCAAAAATTAATGGCTTAAAAGAATAACCATTTTTTTTACTCATAATTCTGTGCTTCAGCAATTTGGGCTAGGCTGGCATTACCTGGGGGCTTATTCTGCTGATGTCTTTTGGCGTAACTCATACGGCTGCCACCATCAGGAGCTCAAAGAGGGCTAAAGCTTGGATATGGCCTCACTTCCATTTCCAGCAGTTGGTGCTGGCATTCTGGCTGGGCCTTTGTGGCTACACGGTCTCTCATCCCAGAAGAGCCATGCCTGGATTCTTCATGTGGTGGTCTCAGGACAACAAGAGGGCAAGAGCAGAAGACACAAAGCCTTTTGAACCCCAGCCTTGGAACTCTTACAAAGTCAACTCAGCTGCATGCTGTTGGTCAAAGCTAGTGACAAAGCCAGCTCAGATTGAAGGAATGGTGAATAGATGACACCATTTCACGGGGGAAGCTGTAAAATATTGTAGATATGTTTTTGTAAGTGTGTGTGTCTACACATACATAAAGACACGTTCATACAAATGGTAAAATGTCATGTAACAGTTGTGTACTTTGCTTTCTTTTCTTAACAGTGTAACTTGGTGACATTTCTATGAATGTATGTGGATCTTTACTCTTCAGTCATCTATTAGTGGTCATTTATGTTGTTTCCAGCCTTTTACTATTACAGTCAATGCTGCAATTAATTTCTTATGTTTATCGCACTTCCAAATGTATGTGCTTATGTACAGTGTTGATTTAATGGCTATGGCATTTAACATTTTGGCATCTGTTTGCAAATTGCTGTCTGCTGTGGGTTAAATTGTGTGCCCCCAAATTCAGAATCCCTAGTACCTCACAATGTTGCCTTATTTGGCATTACGGCCATTGCATATGTAATTAGTTGAGATGGGTTCCAATCCAATATGAATAGTGTCCTTAGAAAAACGGGAAATTTGGAAACAGAGATACACATACATACAGAACACGACGTGAAGATTGGAGTTTTGCTGCCGCAAGTGTCGAGGAACTACCAGAAGCTAAGAGAAAAGCCTGGAACAGATGCTTCCTTAGTGCCTTCAGAGAGATCATTCCCTGCCAATACCTTGATTTTGGACTTCTGGCCTCCAGAATTGTGAGACATTAATTTGTGTTGTTCAAAGCCACTCAGGCTTTTTATTGCTACTTTGTTACAGCAGTTGTAGAAAACTAATATATCCTCCACTAATGTGGTACCAATTTGTGTGTCCACCAGCAACACGTATGAGTGTGCCCCTTTCTTTTTGCTTACCAGTTTTCAACTTCTGCCAGTTTCATAGGTGAGAAAATCAAAACTTGTAGAATTTTTGTATTCCTCTTCTTTTAAGTAAGGTTAAGTGACTTTTTCCTATATTTAATAGCCATCTGTATTTTCTTTTCAGAGAATTTGCAACTTGGCATAAACTAAGCCTTAGAAATAAAATTTCAACATTGCTTCCTTTAAACAATGCATTTCTTAGTGACTTAGTGGCTCTGTGGAATAAAATAAAGTGCTTAATTATATAATATCATGGCCTTGTTTTTCTTTTCAGGCTATAGTCTTACTTGAGACCATTGAACTTTATCTCCTTCCTCAAGCCACCCACCCTTTTCCTTATATTCTTCCTGCAGGGTAGTTTTGCATTTCTGTAAGTGTTATCAGTGCTTTCTCCAAGGGGTCCGGAAATAGGTGTGTGTGTGCGTGTATGTGCGTGTGTGTGTATGCCAGAGTGCCAGTGAGCACCCACAGAAACAGCCCTGACAGGGAAATGTATGACTGGAAGTTGGCGGAGGTACCTGATAATTCTAAGTACACAATAACTGCCCTGGCAGGGAGAAAATGTAGGCTTTGTTTTCAAAGGAATGAACCTGTGTTCTGAAGCCCAATTCCTCTTAACCAGCAAAGGCGTGGAAAGAGCTAATGGGTTCTAAACACTGCAGACCCCATCCCTGAGAAAACTGCTATATGTTGGAAGGAGACAGCAGCAAAGTATCTACGAAGGGCAGGGCCCTTGTCCCGTTGGAACAAGAACCTAAAGCATTTCTGTGGCTAAATGGTCTTTAGCAGCATGCATGCTGGAGGACAAGCTGTATTCACTCTTTATTCTCATTGTTAAATAATAATCCCATCTTTTCATTGCAAAGACTTGTGTTTGTGACTTTTATGGAACATGGAGAATTATTCAGTCTAATTAGATTAACAATCTAACATGGGGAAAATGTCAAATAGTAGTCCAAATGGAGAGACACCGACTTTTTAAAAAATATCATCATCCTACAGTTTGGGGGAGAAACTCTGAAGATTATGCGTAGTGGAAATCACTTAGTGATTTCCAACCGTAATGCAGCAAACGGTTGTTGCCTGAAGTAACGCTGACTCCCATGGAAAACCACAATAAAATCATGCCTATGACTTATTTCATCCTACTATTGCAAATTTTCCTCCCCATCCTGTCTCTCCAGCTATTGCTTTTTAAAAGATGCCAGCATAAACAAATTACCTAGTGTCACTTTAATTTTTCACATTCCCAGAATAGCATTATTAGGGATACATTATCTAAGAGGTGGGCAGAAGAGATATGAAGAAGAACAAAAGTACATAAAAAAAGCATAAACTGATACTGTTTCCTAAATCATCAGGAACTGAATTTATTGATATCATGTAATTCAAAGTATACATATTTTTTGTTATCAAATACTGTGTAACAAACCACTCCAAAATTTAGTGGCTTAACACCGTAACCATGTCTAGTCTCCTCACAAATTGGAGGGACAGCTTGTCTCTGTCAGTGTCGGTGTCAGCTGGCACAGCTTTTAAACCGAGGAGGGAATCATCTTAAGGGTTGCTCACTCATATACCTGGCCGCTGATGCCGGGAAGACTCAAAGAGCTGGGGGCTTTAACACCCGGGGGTCTTCTGGCATCCCTCTTTATCTCTCTGTGGCCTCCAATTGTAGTCTCTCTAACATAGCAGCTTCTGGAATCCTGACTTCTTACACATAGTCTTAGAGCTCCCCACATGTATTTCCTGAGAGAGAAAGCCAGGTGGAAACCCAATCCCACTTTTATGACATAACCTTAAAAGACATGTAGTATCACTTCCACCACACTGTTTATCAAGGCAGTCACATAGCCCCACCCAGGGTTAAGGGGAGGGAAAATCAACTCTACTTCTTTTACGATTTGACAAGGGTCTAGAAAAATATATAAGACAAGAAATGTTACTGTAGCCAGTTTTTAAAAATGCACTCTGCCTCATTTCACCCTGTGCCACTTTCTGCCCTCTTTATGATCCTAGTTCCTATGCATTGCTCCTCATGGCAGTAAATAAACACAAACCATTGCAATAAACTGAGTTCTATCACAAGTGTGAACTTTCTTGAAATCATACAGACAGACTAAATAGAATGGAGTTAACATCTCCAGTGTGTCCGCCCACTACCTATTTTCTTGTGTTCCTTATTAAATTGCCACTGTATTTTCACAAATCAATCCATTTTTTAAAGTACAAACTTCTTAGCAGATGCAAGTGACTAACTCAATCTGGTTTATTATAAAGAAGATAGAGCTCAGAAAGTTTGACAGGGTTAGTTAAAAAAGAGCTGGACTGAGTGGCCCACTTCACTCTAGCTCCTAGCTTTTGTTTATGTCTGATTCAGCTAAAAGTCGGATTCATATTTCCTTCTGCTTCCAAGCATGAATAGTAGGTAGTGAAGAAGATCGATTAAAAGTTCAAATGGAAAATCAGAAACCTGTTCCAGGACCGCTCTGGGAGGGCTTTGAAGTTCATGGCTGGGGGAAGTTATGAGACTACAGGGTTAAGCTATTTGTAATGAAAGGAATGGTTTTCGTTTCTCCAGTTAAGCTAAATTCTTGCCTTTAGAAATAACTTTCCTCCAGAACTAGTGTCATGGTGTAAAAACTTTACCTTTTTTTGCTATCATTTGCAGTCTCTTCTTGAGTTGAAAATGAGGAAATTTTAATATTAGAAAACTATAAAAAGAAGTCACATAATTAATAACATTATACCGGGAAGTCAGCTCTTTTCTCTCAGATAGACAGGTAGACACAGATATGCAAATATATATTAAAGGACATGAATGAGCATTTACTTCAGTTCAAAACAGTCAAGAACCCATGTGCATAAGGAAATGTTAAAATAGTTACAATGTGGATCTCTAGTAGTATAGCAGAAAAAAGCCCTGGATTTGTAAATTAGAAACCAGAATTTGATTCCTGAGTCTACTCTTGAGTTGCTCTTCGACCTTCAGCAAATCACTTAATTAATCTCCCCATCTGTAAAATAGAGTTATTAACTGCCTTATTTCTTACACTATTTTCTTGAGAGGATAAAATGGGACTGTTACATTGAAATTGCTTTGAAAAGTGCAAATAGAGCTATGAATGCATGTTATATAGACTTGGTATCTTCCTTCTCCCAATCTGCCTGTACTTGCACCTTGATAAACAGCATCACTGTTCACCCAGTCACCCAATCCAGAAACCTGTGGTCAGGCCAGACGCCTCCTTTTCTGGGTCCTCTCTACCTGAGTGCCTTTTTGCACGTCCTCCCCATTGCCAGGCCTACACTTCCCCAGCTTCTGGTACTAAATCAATTCATCCTGTACAACTTAATTATGAAGTTTCTCCTCTGAGAAACATTTCATGACATTCCAGTCATATTAGGTAAGCGGAAATTTTGGTGAATTTTAAATTACTTCCCTGGAATTCCTTTTGTATTATGCTCATTAGTTTGGGGTTAAAAATTACCTTTAAAGCATTTCTTTTTTTTTTCTTAAAGATTGGCGCCTGAGCTAACAACTGTTGCCAATCTTCTTTTTTATTCTGCTTTTTCTCCCCAAATCCCCCCAGTACATAGCTGTGTATATATATATATATATATATTTTTTTTTTTTTTAGTTGTGGGTCCTTCTAGTTGTGGCATGTGGCATGCCACCTCAACATGGCCTAATGAGCAGTGGCATGTCCGCGCCCAGGATCCGAACTGGTGAAACCCCAGGCTGCCAAAACGGAGTGCACGAACTTAAACACTTGGCCATGGGGCAGGTTCCTAAGGCATATCTAAGCTGATAAAAAAACTGATATGTTAAATGTGAGAGGCAAAAGCAATTAACTTCTTATTGTTAACAACTTATCATTCTATTAAAGAAAATCTTAAAAATCAAAATAATGCATTTTTTAGACTATATTCTCTTACCATAATACGATAAAAGCAGACATTAATTTCAAGATATGAACAAAAATCCAACTAATAGTATTTTAAAAATAATTCAAAGATAAAACTTAAAATATTAAATGACAGAAATATAAGAATTGAAATTTAGAATCCATATTTTAAGTAGTACTGAGCAAAATATTTTAATTTTAAGTGAATTCATTCTAACAAATAAATCATAAACTTAATATAAAAAATTTTAAAAACTGGGGCTGGCGCTGTGGCCTAGTGCTTAAAGTTCTGCGTGCTCAGCGGCCTGGGTTCATGGGTTTGGATCCCAGGCGCGGACCTACACCACTTGTCAGCCATGCTGTGGCAGCAACCCACCCACAAAATAGAGGAATATTGGCACAGATGTTAGTTCAGGCTAATTTTCCTCAAGCAAAAAGCAAAAGAGGAAGATTGGCAGTGGATGTTAGCTCAGGGTGAATCTTCCTCAGCAAAATAAATAAATGAATAAAGTTAAAAAAATACGAGATAAAATGAAATCAGGTAAGTTATAAGTCATTTTTAAAATTAGAAACTGTGAAAAAAATAATGATAAATAAAGTGAACTATTTAAAAAAAAACAAGTTATAGGGGCTGGCCCGGTGGTGCAGTGGTTAAGTGTGCACCTTCTGCTTTGGCGGCCCAGGGCTCGCCAGTTCAGATCCCAGGTGCAGACATGGCACCGCTTGGCAAGCCACGCTGTGGTAGGCATCCCACATATAAAATAGAGGAAGATGGGCACAGATGTTAGCTCAGGGCCAGTCTTCCTCAGCAAAAACAGGAGGATTGGCATCAGTTAGCTCAGGGCTAATCTTCCTCAAAAAAATAAAAACAGATAAAAAGCCCAGTTACGTTAAGTGCAATTTTACTCTAATTAAACCTTAAAATATCTATGAAATCAATGCCATTCATATAAAAAATTAACAGATAATTAACCCAAGCAAAATATACCTGAAAAGAGGAAGAACTTACAAAGTAATTGAGAA
The DNA here is from genome assembly GCF_041296235.1 of Equus asinus. Taxonomy (NCBI): domain Eukaryota; kingdom Metazoa; phylum Chordata; class Mammalia; order Perissodactyla; family Equidae; genus Equus; species Equus asinus. Next base: position 142,150,659 of record NC_091790.1, on the reverse strand, counting down.
AGTTACCCTGAAAAGCTCCAGGATTATAAAAAGGAACAGACTATTTTAATATTTCATAAACTCTTTTTGAAAAAAATTAGATTATTAATGGCAAGCCCTATTCTGTAGCATGAATACAGACCAGATTACCTTGTCTGATATTTTTATACATAAAAATTTTTTGTCTAAATAAAAAAAGCTGGATAGCAAACCTATGCCTGCCATTTAAACATCTGACTTTTAGTTTTTGGGCCGGTCCACATGTGGCCTTGCTCTCTTTGCCACGGTCACATAGGCAACTTCCTCTCTCACTCCCGTCTCCCCTGGTGCATGCCTGCCTGAGTCTTTAGGTGTCTTCTGGACTCCAAAGTATGAATCCCACATCTGCAAATATGACTACTATTTAAGCCATATCATCCCCGTAGTAGTTTCCAAATAATTTCCAAATTTTAAAATACCCAACCACTCAATCATTGAGTGATATTATGAGATAGTTATCAACACATATTGGTGTTTGTTTGTTTGGTTATTCATTCATTCATTCATTTACTTACTTATTATTTCCAGGCATTACAGCATTATGGAGCCCCATTTTAACGTTTGTAAAGTACAAAGTGTCAGAAAAGTCCCTGGATAGCAGATATCTAGCAGCAGGTATGTGGGAATTAGTTCTGAACCTTTTGAGTCAAACAAGCCCACAGTAGTCACTCTTCCTATCTTTTTGGAAAGCCAAATGTCTTCTTAGTAAAAAATTTTATACCAAGATTCCACATAACTCTGAAAATCCATTCTTTCAAAATGAGCAGATAATTCTTGGATAATTTTAGATTATCAGTTAATTGCCTACCATAAGTTTTGTGTTAGCATCAATGAAGATCAAGACAAAATATGTCAATTTTGACAAAAGTTGCTTCAACATATATTTATTAATTGGTGAATGAATTTGAAATAGGACTCTAAGACTATAAGCTTTCATGTTGACTGACTTACCCACATACTGCATTCCTTTACCAATTATATGTAGTAAGTCAGACGTGAGAACTATGCACCTGAATATACCAGCAACTGTGAATGGAAATTTGTGAGCTCAAAACCACCTGAAATCAATAAGTACAGCTCAAATGCTAAGGAGAAGTTCACACATGAAGAAATCACCCTATATGAACTTGGTGCTTAAACACTAAAATTCTCTCTTTACAGTGCAAAATTGCCTAATCAAGAAAGTCAAAGACTGCAGAAGAGCTTAAGGTCAGAGTAATGGGGTTAATACGTCAGAGACGTGAGCCCCATTCTACACATTCTTGTTTAATGCGATACAGCAGGCATATTTCCCAGGTTTTCACACTGATTGTTAAAGCAAATAAATAGTGGTGTATACTCTACAGTCCTGAATAATAGTAATTTTATATTACTTTATGAGGGCAATCAAAAAAAAGTTTCCTGGAAATAGTTTGGTTACAGTAGCACCTTTTTGCAAATTCCTTAGTCATGAACTTGTAAATCATCAAAAATCAAATAAAAAATATGAGCAGGTTCTTATACCAGACTTTCTTTATATCTGGTAGAATCAAAAGCAGTATAATACCACCACTTGGAAATATCTCAATAGAAAACAATAAAGCAGACAGAAACCCAGATAGCTATATATTATTGATAAATTTAAAACATGTGTCAAGATGAAATTCCAATAAAACGTGACAGTCGTAATTCACAGCATTGATTTTCATCCACAGAAACTGAGAATTCACTTACACATACCACGGGATCACAGAAAGGCTTAGAAGCTTAATGCTGAATGTAAGATCTGCGTAACTGACTATGACATGTCTCTCAGAATTCTATCACCTAAAACTTTGTCCTTTGAACTACTTCATTATTATATTGTAAATGTTCACTTCACCTTATACTAAGCTCTCTTCCCTTTGAAATCCAGATGCTGATACTAAAGGATGGTTTGGTTTGATTGTGTCAATTGTGATCACAGCCTAAGTCCCATCTCTTCTTTCATCTTCAGGCAGTACTGGATTATAAACTGAAAAACTTGACATTCTATCTCTGTGAACATTTAGAGATGCTCAGGAACTATTCCTTGTTTGTGAAGCCATCTAATTGCTAATCTATAATCCTTTTAATATGCTCTGCCTTTGGATTGATCTATTGCCAGCTGACCTGACACTGCCCATGGCTATATTAATCCTATTATTCACATCTTATTACAGAGTATCAGTGAAACTCTTTAATGAATCCTGAAAAGCTTGTTCGCCAGACACCAATATTAAGGATGATTACACATGTATTCATTCTCTTATTCTTAATTATAAAGCTTCTGATTGTATTAATTGTATTCAGTGGGGCTCAGAGGTTTTTTTCTCCATAGCTATCTATGAGGTGACACTAGGTTTTGGGAAATATTAGTTTTTCTAAGTGTCATTACCATACATATTGTTTTGATCCTTCTCAATGGTAAATAAATTCACGAGATAAAATGTTGTAATATATTTAGAGATTAAATCCTGTTGTAAAGTAAATAAAGTTTATAGTGTATGGTAGAATTAAGTAGGGTTTATCAAGAGTAGATAAAATATTCTAGAGAAAGGTCTGCATTTTGAATTCCTGATATATTCACACTATCATTAATCCTCTAATAGGATGGATAAATCTGTCTTGGACGATAAGCCTACTTGTTAAGGGAAGTACATTCTCTATTGAATTAATCACCCCATGTGAAAGTGAAAAGTATCATCAGCCTGAAAAACTATGATACTTTATCATTAATTTTAGTCTGAAGAGTGGCTAAAGAGAATAGTTTTAAAAAATGGTGAAATGTATCAGCAATGAGACTCTTTCACTTTTTTTTAAATCTGAAAAGCTAGGTTTATAGGAAAAAACAATATTGTTGTTATGATGTTATTGTGTTTCATGAAAAGGCAAATAGATGGGGTTTCATGGTGATTAAATGTTCTGGAGACTGGAGATTGCCATTGGATGAAGAGTTTGGAATCTACAGAATGGAAGCAAGTGTCTGTATGATGAGAGGTGAGCCAGTACTAAGGAGCTATGGATCTGGGAAGTACCTAGAATCTTGAGAGACAAAGACAAATATATACATACATGGTTGTCACGCAACCTTCCTCAGAAAATTTATGTAGAAAAGTTTCTAGAATGTATAGCCATCATTGCCATCCAATATATACTCATTGTCCCTTTGCCAAATCAAAATGATAGCATGAGTTATATTTAAAGACCAATGTCTTAAGTAAAACTTTACATTGGTCTCTCTTCTACCCACTGCTCATCAGAAATACCACTACTTTGTTTCCTCCTGGGTATTTGAGAGTGAGAAATATAGCATGCCAATAAAATATAGGACAATGAGTTAAATTAAACGGATATATTTTTAAGGATAAATATGTCTTAAATTTTGCATGGGGCATACTTTACACAAAACAAAGCATCTATTGTGTTTCTGAAATTTAAATTTAATTTCGTATTATGTATTTTTATTTGCTAAATACAGCAACTCTTGAGAAGGAGTCTGAAAGTTTGGAGAAAAGAATAGAGGAAACAATCTATACCAATACCACAGGTACTTCTTTAGCAATGGAGCTTCCTGTGCTGGCTCAATAGTGATATTACAATTAATTGCCTTAGTGTTTCACCATTATGGGGGACACTTGCTTTTTCTCTCCCTGACTTTACTTTTTAATATTCACTTTGAAGCAGTATTATTTAACTCAGCCTTTTGGAACATGATTTTAAAGAAAGACTATATATAAAAGTAAAGTAATATTGAATTAAATGAGACCTTTCTCTGTACAGGTGCAATTTTCAAAACAGCAAGAGAGAGATTTTACACAGTATACTAAAAGCATTTAGAATTGAAACTCAAACCTACTAAAATAAATTCACACTTCAATTGTGACCTTCATAGCCTCCTAAATGCATTTTAAACAGTAGGTTGCTTTTCTTTTTATAGTGTGGAGCTGCATGTAGTCATAAAGGAGAACGGCAAATGTGTACACTGAGCCAGTTACGCAGGGAACATGCCAGGTCCACGTTCCCCCACCTGCTATCCCGACTTCTTTCCTGATGTGTTTATCTTAGAACCACAACTAGAGTAATTAGCAGCACAAAGAGAGGGTGAAGTAGGCAAATAAATATTCGCATATACCCACTTTTGTACACGTGGTCTATAGTCACTCAAAGTAATTAGTTCTAGTAAAAAGAGAAGTGAGGTATAGTTTAAATTAGATAGAAATAGTGAGTTTTACATGTCATTTTTACATAATCTAGGAGTTGCATAAATCCTTCTTTCATGGCATTGCTGTTTATTTTATTTGGTAATTTTTCCAATCCTACCTTTTCCTTAATACTTTTCCTTAATATTACTATTAAGCTAGTCCTTAATACAAAGAAATTACCTTAAGTCCTGATATCCAAACATATGATCTCTTTTTCTTTCTCTCACTGACAGATACTTTTAGAGATTTTTTCATTTTTCTCATTGATTTAATTCAAATAATTCCCCAACCCCCTATTATAATAATAATTATTTTTTATGTACAGTACATCCCTCTTATAATTTTATATTGTGTCTTATTAGTAACGCTATTATAGTTATCATTAAATTCTATAAAGTTTATAGCATCCTACAATTTACTCACACATGTTCAAAAGTTAAAAAACATTTTCCAAGGCTATTGTAGAAATTTAGAGATAAAGATCAAATACATACTTGGTAGTGAAATCAGTGTATATCCTGAAAGGCTCTTCTGAAAGCTTAACAGTTTGTGTATATTGAAAAACAAAACAAAATAAGTTGGATTCAATGCAACAGGCCAGCGGATGAGTGGGATTATACCAGCCCTACTCATTCGATTTATATTATCAGGAAATCAGTAAATAAAACTATTAACAACAAAATATTTTCTAAAATATAAAATAAAAACAATAATTTAGGTCATTTGCTGAGGGCAATTCATCATCTTTATTTAGAACAGTATTCAAAATAAAATTAACATTGTACTGGACCAAAAAAAATTTATTACATTGTGAAAAGTAACGTGTATTTAGAATTCCAGGAGTAAAATCTTCTCCAGTTGCTTTTTTATTTTTTGTATTTTTCTATTTTTTTGACTGAGAAAAATTTACTTCAACTCAAATGGATGTATCTTAAATATAGAACTTTCTGAGTTTTTATGTGTCTATACACTGCTACAACTACCGAATCAAAAACATAATATTTCCATCATCATAGAAAGTTCTTGTGCACTCCCTTTCGATCAATCTCCAATCACAAATAGATAACCACTGTTCTGATTCTGTTAAACATAGATTAATCTTGCCTGTTTTTGAACTTCATATAAACAGCTTCATTCAGTATGCGCTTTTTTCCCCTCTGGCTTCTCTTACTCAATGCTATGTTTCTGAGATTCATCCATGTGGTTGTATCATTCTTTTCATCAGTGGGCAGCACTTTGATATATGAGTATAACATAATTTGTTTCTCCATTCTCTCATTGATAGATATTCAATGTGTTTGCAGTTTGAAACCACTATGAATAAGACTGCTATGGGCATTTGTATACAAATCTTTTGTGCATATATGTTTTTACTTCTCTTGAGTAAATAATTTGGATCCATAGGGTAGGTGTATGTTCAAATTTATAAGAAACAGCCAAACAGTATATATATAGTCCATGGGTCGGCAAATATCTTCTTAAAAGGCCACATGTCTAATATTTTAGGGGTTTTTAAAGAGTTATATGTTGCAAATACTCAGTTCTTCTATTATAGCACAAATATAACCATAGACGATATGTAAGTCAATGGATGTAAACGGTGTTCCAATAAAACTTTACTTACCAAAACAGATGGCCAACCCATGGCACAGTTTGCCAATTTCTGATCCAGTCCAACAATCTCTGTCTTTTAATTATTTAGTCCATTGACATTTCATGTAATTTGGTTATGTTTAGATTCACTATTCTGTTATTTTTCTTCTACTTATACCACCTCTATAAGTTTGTTTCTTGTTTATTTTTTTACTTTGTTTCTTTGTTTCTCCTTTCCTGATTTCTTCTGAGTTAACTGAATGTCTTTTAATAATTTGCTTAAATTGTTCTATTAGCTTTTTCTCCACAGTTTTTTGTATTATTGAGAACCAAGAGTTAAATGTGCATCTCAAGTTATCATGTATACTTGGAATTATTGTTGTATCATTTCTCACAAAATGTAATAAATTTGAAGCAATGCAATTTTATTTACACCACTTAAATCTATTCCTTGTGCTATTGAATCATATATTTTAATTATACATACATTATAAACACAAAAAGTCATCATGTTTTACTTAGTCAGTTGTCTCTTTAAAAATTTAAGAGAAATGTAAAAAAGATAGCCTCTCATATTTATTCCTATATTTACCAATTAGGGTGCCCTCAAATCTTTCTGTAAATCTAAATTTTTATCTCTGTCATTTCCCTTTAGCCTAAAAAACTTCATACAGCAAGTCTGCTGATGAAAAGTTCTCTTGGCTTTTGTTTGTCTGAAATAGTTTTTATTTTACCTTCAGCTTTAAAGATTATTTTTTGCTAAATATAGAATCCTGATCTGGTTGTACTTTTATTTGTATTTGTATTCCCACTATTATATATATAGTCATATATATATTCATAGTCATATATATTCAATGAGAATTTTTGTGTATCTATAAGCCAGAGACTATGCAATACTTATTATAAAAAACAAAAGTTAATAGAGTACTACCTACAATGCTATGCTAAGACAGGAGGGTGATTGATCAAGTGTGCTTTGGTAAGGTTGATAATAAGCTTGTCAGTGAATCCCTCTCAAAGAAGAAAATATTAATGCTAAGCAAGCGATCCTGTGAGCAATCCTTCAGAGTTGTGATAATGATCTGGAAATAGTTTCCTTGGCTTTCCAATGATGTGTGAATTGCTCCTGTTGTACCAACTCAGTAAAAGCTGAGAGAGTTATTTAACAGAACTATGGATTATTTGCCATATTGCTAGTGAACAGACACACCTGTAGTATGGTGTCATCTCAGGAGACAGAAGATGTTAGAGATAAATGATGCTTTAGATCTTACTATTAAATTACTCATAGTAGAAAAAATAACATCATCATCAACTACGATTGTTTTGTGTGCTACAATTAATGTTGGTAAGGGGAATGACTTGAATTCCTTAGCTTTCTCTCAAGAGGAAAAAAGGGGTAATTGTTCTAATTTTTGTGGCATTTAAAAAGATCTGTGGCATCTAAAATATACTATAAGAAGTTATTCCAAAATAAAGGTGAACATAACTATGATAAAGTTACTATTTAATATTCATTACATAATGTATGAAACAATAACGTTATATTTATATTCTTTATGCATACTTTATAGCAAGTGTATTTAATCACCTACTTTAATCAATGCAATGAGCATAGTATATTTATACCTACAACACAGTGCTATTTTTTAAATTATTAAATAATTAAACAGTAGTTATTTCTCTACTTTCAAACACCTGTTTATTCATGACTATGATTTATTTGACATTAGGCCTGGCCAGAGACAGAGAAAGAAAGAAAAATAATTTTACATTACAATAACGCACAGCATTGAAAAAGTGGAATTCTCTCTATACTTACTTATATTATGTTGAGGGAGGAAGAAAAGGACAATATTTTTAAGTATAATAAAATGCTAACTTTATTTTTTGGAAAAAATCTTAAAATTATATTTAATGGACATTTTTTCTGAAACTTAAATATTGTTCTGAGTTTAACATAAATGATATCATTTTCTTTCTAATATTTTGTCAAATGATCATCCATTTATTAATTCAACAAATATTTGTTGAATGTGTCCTTTGGGACAGGCATTGGCCACACAATGAACAAATACAAACAAAAGACTTTGGCTTCATGGATGTAAATCCTAGTGTCAGAGTAGAAAATAAGTAAAATAAATAAAGAAATTACACTATTTTAGATATAGATGATTCATATGACAAGATCTAAGATGGAAAAAGGAGGGAGGGTGCAAGGTCTGTAAGGGAGATAGAGATTTTATTTAAGATGGCCAGAGATAGTGATATTTCTTCAAATACTGGAAGAGCAAATGCAGAAGTCCTGAGGTGGAGGCATATTTTCAGTGTTCAAGGAATAGCAAGGAAATCACTGTTTCTCTAATGGGATCATTTTCTTGTATCTTATGGGCCAGTATAAGGAGATTCTCTCTTTCCATAAGACAAAACGATATTGAAGGGTTTTGAACAGGAAAGTGACATGGCCTGACTTGTTTTTAAAGATTCACTGTAGCTATTGTGTTGAGAATAGATGTAAGAGAAGCAAGGACAGAAGAAGAGAAACAAGTTAGGATGGCACTGAAATAAATGGGCGAAAGATGATGTTCGTGGTGTCCATGCTGGTAGCAATATTGCTTGTGATGAGATGTGGTGAAACTTTGCAAATATTTTAAATGTAGAGTTAATATGATATGTTAACAGATTGGATTTTAAAAGTGAGAAATAGAGTATTTAAGGATAATTCCAAAGTTTTTGGAGTCAGTAATTGGGAAGATGGAGTTGTCATTTAATAAGATAGGGAAGACTACATATAAAGCAAGTTTAAGGGAAACATCCAAAGTTCAGTTTTGAACATGTCACATTTGAGATGTCAACTAGACATTCAAGTGAAGATGCCAAATAGACAATTGGATATAGTAGCTTGGAGCCAGGGAGAGGACATGAATATATATACAAAGTTATTTATTTTATAGATATGTAGATATATGGACATACAAATATAGAATAAATATAAAAAAATATGTAGATATCTATAGGTATCTGTGTATTTGTTAGTTAAACATATAAATACACGTGCGTGTGTATGAATGTGACTCAACAGCTTAAGAGAGATTTGTATCAGTGAATCTATTTCTTCTCGGTTTCACATCCAGTTTTATTTATCCTGCTTGTCATACTAGCATAGTTGTCCTTTGCCAATTGGTACCAGGAAACACTTGCTAAGAAGAAGGTTCTGGAAGGACACTAGAGAAGTAGTGGCTCTGCTTCCTGGGAATGTGCTCCTCTTGACAGGCTTCTGCTGTGAGGCAATCAGGAGTCTGCAACACCTCCCCATGGGCAGCTTTCCCTGGAACCCCAAAAGTTGGCTTCCCAGAGCACCAGCAGCACAGGCAGCTTCCTAGAGAATTACGTGGGACAGTATCTCAGTGACTTGTCCACTATCTAGTTGGCTATCGCCACTGCCTCTCCAATAAAATCTGGGCCCTGGGGAAAAGAAATCCTTTTCCATATTTTTCTCTGTCTTGGGTGCTCTGTCTTAGCCCTAGAGATAGTGGCTAATCCTTATATTTGCATTCTTGTATTCTTTGAATTCTCTTTTCCCCTTAGTAGGCAATCTTCTGTTATGCATAATGACTACTAATATTAAACTTTCCCTATTCAAATTGCTATGTGGTTCTGTATCTTGATTTGATTTTGACTGATACAATGGTATTTAAGTCCATAAACATAAAAGAAGCAGAGAATATGATGTAAGAAAAGAGGTCTAATGATTGAGCCTTGCATACTCCAACATGTAGGGGTCAAACAGAAAAAAGAAGACCAAGCAATGGAGTCTGAAGAAAAGGTGACGATAAGATAGGATAACGATCGAAAGGAGGTGGAAATCCAAGTGAAGAAACTGTCTGTAGATGAAAGGAATGATCAGTTATGTCCAATGTAACTGATAGACCAAGTAAGATGCAAACTGAGAATTAATTACAGTGTGGAATCATTGTGACCTTGACATTATTAGCAGTAATTTCTATGACTGCTTGGAGAGAAAGGCAGATATGCACAGGTTTAGGAATGAATAGGAAGAAAAGAATTGAAGATTGCAAACATAGATACACTTTTAGAGGACATTTTCAATGAAGGGAAGTATTGCAATAGAGTATCAGGTGGAAGGAAAAGTACCATCTACAGAAGATTGTGGCAACTGTTATTGTTTATGACGGGAGAAGTAGCAGCACGTTTCATTACTAATGTGAATAATCATTTTGATGAAAAAATTAAGGATGCAGGAGGGAGAGGAAAGAATTATTGTTTCTCCAAATAATTTAGTTAAGATTTGAAGTCATTTGTAATGGTCAGCCAACAAGTTAATGGTGCATTTAGGATTAGAACTCAAGATTCAAGCCAAAGCCCTGACTGCTTCAAGAAAATGAGTCGTCAGACATTCTGATGTGAAAGTGACAGACATATTGGACTCAAATTAATATATATGTAAGGACTTAAATTATAATGTAACTTTCTATTTAAAACAGTACTTCATTTTGGAAATAGCTATAAACACAAAATTATTTCAAAAGAATTTTTAAATTTTTATCATTGCTTTAGACATTATCAGCATTTAAGGATCATTAACTTTAAAAGCATATAACTATATATATTATGTGTGTTCAGTAATGTGAAAAGAAATATGCATAATTTAAGTTTATGTATCCATATAAACGTATGAGTAATGAGTGATAAAATAACAATACTCGTATTTAATGTGGTCTGTGTCTGCTTACCTTTAATCACACTATGCTTTTTATACATGAATTTTTCTCAAGGAAAGCCATACATAGTTCAAGTGGTGTAAGAATTAAGAAAACTAATATGTCTACTGCTTTGTTATATTTTCTATTAGTGGACGTTATGAGAATAAATAATTAATTTTTTTCTGACTAGGGTACTTCCTTCATTTCACTGAGAGGCATAATCATCAAAATCGGGCTCCAAGATTCTCCTCACACCAGCCCAGCCACATGGAATATCCACTTCTCCTTCTCTGTACGGTATTATTTTCTGTATTATGGACAATGGATCATGGAGTTTTGATTGATCCAAGCCACAATCATTATTGAGCCCCTACTGCGTTCTTCTGTTTGGTTAGTCCTGATATTTTCAAAATTACCATTGTGTGAGGAAATAGCCAGTAGTACTTAGAATCAACATGAATATTGTTCTATCAAGTCATGTGGATCTTCCAAAAGAGTCTCTTTCTTTTTGCTATCTAACATATACTACCAATTACACCACGGGACATTGACAGAAAATAATAATGATACTGATTTCCACAAGACCACAGAGTGCTCTGCACTCAGAGAGTATATTAAACTTTTGTCTTGCTTTTCCTTTCTGGATGATGTAAAATGTTAGATCAGCCTTTTGTATTCTTTGTGAAGTATGGTAAGGCTTTATTTATTGGCAATCTGACTCATTTGATTAATATGCTACAATAACTACTGCATATACTGACACAGTTTCTAAGCAAGAGTAGCTGATCATTCTTATTTGGCTATTGTTTTTATCTGTCAATTTTTGCATTAGTTACAAGGGGTTTATACTTATTTATATAAGCCAGTATCAATAGTGCTCAAAGCTCCCTTTTGGATTCTGACATCTTCCTCAGCCATGAGCCAAATGAAATCAGCCATCTGAAAAGTCTAGCTGCTGGGACACCAAAATGTATCTCTCCAAACATTAGTCCCCCTTCAGGTTCAAAGAAGCACTAACTGCATAAATAAGTATAGATTGCAAATCACCTTGAGTTGTCTGCATTTGCTTGTATTGATACTTATCTTTGAACACCAAGTCATATTTTATATATAATGTATTCTACCACAAAATGATAATGTTTTGAGGATGTTTACTATGCAATACCTTTTGTCTTCTTAAAAATCGTGAAAGGCCTCATATAGAAGTCAATAATACATTAATCCATCCCTCACAAAATTTTTCAACATCCTATATGCTACTGTATCATTTTTCATATTAAAATATTTTTATAAACATAAACTGTTAGAAATGCATGGACGTCTGGTTAGTATGAGTTACACTAAAGAGCTTCTGAAATATATTATTATGTAAGTTTTAGATTAAAAGTTGCCTGTATATGTTTATGATTATCTGATATGGGAATTGATCGATCTAATAAGCTTAAACTGCATTATCTTCCACAAAACAGTTGTAACCTTGAGGCAAAGCCATCAAATAGAAATAGCAACATTAATCAAAAAAGACTTTCCATAATAATTGGAGATTGAATAAGTGTATTGAAGCAAAACAGTTGGTTAACACTGTACACCCTGCTGACTAAGCAAACCCATCTTCACATTTGCTGTAATAAAGAGAATCTTCCTCAAAGTGATGGACTCTAATTCCTTCTGGGAGCCAAGTTTCGCTGTCAAATCAGCCTTTCTTTTCTGCTGAATATTTCGATTCAACAAGTATTTATGTGCTGGATGATATGCTGAACTCAAGTAATTTTTTTCCTTAAACAATAAAAAAAATCAGACCAATAAAATTCTTACTTTTAGTATTGTAAAATAAACCAAGCACATTTCCTGAATTCGTTAGCAAACGGCCAAAATTTGTAATTGTTGATTAGTCATTGTGAAAAGGACATATTTTTACTGGGAAATTAGGATGGTATAGTTATTAAATACGTATTGATCAGATAACAACATGGCCCATCTATGCTATTCTTTTATTTCCAAATTCGGCATAGATAGGCATGTTCAGCTATATTGAGCATGAGAGAAATTAGCCCTTGTACCATAACTCATTACTCATTATTTTACTAATGTTTGAGGACTTTATCTTTAAATACTATTTCAGGCTTCCAAATGTTCCACGATTAAAATATGAAAGTCTAATTCTAGATTTCTAGTGCTTTCTGGATACAACTACTCAAAACATCTCAGGGTACTTCATTTCTCAGCCTTTTTGGAGTCTCCTTTGATGTCCATTGTTTTCCCACTTCTGAGCAGTTTTTCCTTTTGTCCCCTATATGTAGTAGTCTTGTACCATCTTTCCAATCACCAGATGTGCACTTCCTACTCTTTATTTCACATTGCAAAATTTACTCACGTTGTGAGATATTCCTCAGCACAAGCCAGGCACCAAATCATACACTTACTTTTAAAACCATTATTGTTTTCTCAGTGCGAGTACACACATATGTTTTATTTTATTTTAATTTTTTTTTTTTGGTGAAGAAGATTGGCCCTGAGCTAACATCTGTTGCTAATCTTCCTCCTTCTGCTTGAGGACGATTGTCACTGAGCTAACATCTGTGACAATCTTCACCACAGCATGGCTTGGTGAGCAGTGTGTAGGTCCGTGCCAGGATCTGAACCCACGAACCCCAGGCCACTGAAGCAGAGTGTGCAAATTAACCACTATGCCACCAGACCAGCCCTACACAAATGTATTTTATACATGAGTGTATCTGCCTGTCATTTTCTTGGATAAAGAATAAACATGGGTTAATGTTCAAATACACGAAAGAACTATAAGCAAATTTCACCAATGTTGTTTCATTTATTAATAACTATGTTGTAAAGCATAACTCTCTAATAATCTAAGTGCAACCCTATTATATTGGAGAAGTGTCATGCTGTAAAACATTGACCAGGATGAGTCCCTTCTGCCAAATGTAAACCAGTATTATCCACATGTTCGTATAAATTTCAAGCTATTGTCTCTTACCAAGAGACAGTAATGAGAGTAATATAACAGGGAGATCTAAATTAGAACACAGATATTTTTCATAACAATGGAAATGCAAATGTTGTCCTAATTAATTAATATGCTAATAGCTCTTCTCCACGGATATTAATCCAAGTCTAGCTTGGACTAATACATATACAATATCTTTACATTTTCTCTTCCAATAAATAGGTAAAATTCCTGAGGGTAAGAACAAAGTCTAATCTACATTCTATAATTTTTTCATAGAAAGAAAATGTGCTGCTCAATAAAAATGTGATTGTATTAATATAATGGTGAAATTGCTTAAATCTGATAAAATCTCAGACTTTAACATCAGGTGCTATATTAGTTGAGGAGAAAAAGGCTGGAGAAACACTTTTGACTTTTTCAGGCATAAGGGCCATGAAGTAACTTTTTAGTTACTCATGAACCCACAGTCATTAATTCACTTAGATTAGCCACTTATATTATGTCAGAAAATTGAGATTCTGAAGATGATGTACACTGACTTTTATTGTCCTATTCTCTCTACTTGTGTGTGCCCAAAATTATCTACAATAAAATTTAAGATGAAACAGAAAGAAATGCTATCCTTCTATTGTAGAGAAACATATATGCCTTAAAAAAATCTATTGGCACAATTTAATTTTTTAAGTGTCTTAGAAAAGAAATTAATATTTATAGTCTAGTGTCGCTATCTTATTTTCATTCTGTCAAATCTTTCCACACAAGAGAAGGATATACCAGCATCTCCCTTGAAAATATGTAGAAATATAATAAGATTTACTGAGGCTGATAGAGTATAATTAGAATACATGTTGTCCTGGTAATTTCTAAACAGAACTATAATATAAGCTCCAAGAGATATTAAGAAAACCACTTCCTGGGAATAGAACTCTGTGCCAGGGTACCAGTTACCAGAGAAGATGGCAAGGATGAAAACGTGGCAAAGAAAAAAATCCTTCCTGGCAAGGGGTTACCAAAGCAAAGAAATCTTAGGATTTATTTTGTTATGTTACTTACAATAATTCAATGACATAGTAAGTGTCTTCCAAGTCAAAAACAATTGGAAATACCGACAAAGCAAAATATACTATTTGAGCATGACAACTAACTTAACTAGTGGGGGGAATCCTCTTTTGTTTGGAGGAATTCTAATTTTCTCATATAGATAGTTACTATCTTATTCTGATGAAGAATTCAATTTCGAGCACAAGCGGAATAAAACATCAGTCTTAGTAATGGGTTTCAATCTGGGATGGAAGACAAAAATAAGCGCACGTATTAAAATATGTTAATTTTAGTGTTCACATAATATCATAATATGTTTTTAATGTACCTTTACAAACTGGAAACAACCAACATTAACAGAAAATAACAAATGTAGTTTGTCTATGTGTCCAGTTGCTAATTTACAAGCACTGATTATTGTGCTTCTTGTCAAGCATTTATAATGAAATAGCAGCAAAATAAATCAATGTACAGAACAGTAAGGAGTGGGCACTGTCGTTGAATTTGTCAGCACTCCAGAACCTAAAAGAAATAAGTGGGAAATAACAAGAAATCCATTTCATATATATTCTATTACTAGCGCAAAAGAGTTCAATTAAACACATCAAAAAGTTGCCAGAGCCCTGGGAAAATGTATTCTATTTAATCTGTCAATAGCAAACCCCATCAGCTTAATGGAACTGACGTTCAGGTTTCCAAGTGGATTGAATGACATTGAAAACTCCATTCATAAGGAATGGTCAATGTAAAATATGATTTTCTTAATAGAAAGGGGCATAATACTGATAA
Organism: Equus asinus; assembly: GCF_041296235.1. NCBI lineage: Eukaryota > Metazoa > Chordata > Mammalia > Perissodactyla > Equidae > Equus > Equus asinus. The sequence continues at coordinate 142,135,321 of NC_091790.1, read as the reverse complement.
TTAAATAAACTTTTAATAACGAAAATGTCACAGATACGGAAGTGCTATGAATCATTCATACCTGACTTAAACTAAAGGTGAAAAATGGTAGAGTTCTTCATAGATTTTCCTTTGCCTATTTTGGAAGCCTTTTATCAATTTGATTTAAGCTGTAACCACAATAACTTATATTATGTCCTTAAATGCTACAGAAGTTGAATCAATGATAGAGTCATGATCAAATCATGAGCCAGCATGGATGGAACCAATCTTTAAGAGTACACTTCTCACTAACTGAGCATCATTTCCAGAGATGCCATGGATATTGTTTAATAGTAAAGGTTACTGAAGCACTACTTTTTATTTTCACTGTTCGTTTATTCAACCAACCAACATTAACCGCTTGTTTACTAAATTCCAGACAACACAGTTAGGTTCTATAAGTTAGAAAATCTATTCAATAATTCCTTCTTTAGACAGTTCAATCATTTGAAGTGGGTATTGAAAGGTAGTTATGAGTATTTTGGGAAAGAGCACGGAGTACATATAGAGGAGCCACTGGAGTAGAATTCTGATGGTTTTAAAGGTTGCATCTGAGGTAGCTCCATGTACTTAATAGCTTTCCACACTCTCCTACCAGCTATATTTCAGAAAAGAGAAACTTATCAACTCCATGCCTTTTCCTTTCTTGCTTCTCTATCCATATTTTCCTTTAATCCTTCTAGAATACGTGGTTCCCCTCAAATTAAAGGTCAGCACTTCCACCTGGATTCCCACTCCCGTCTCTCCCGTTTTTTTTCCTTTCCCTAGTAGATTTGGCCCAAAATTGTTAAAACATTCTGAAATCTGTACCATCTCCCAGCAAAACATTTATCGTCTCCTATGTTCCCACTCCAACTACTTTCCAATATATTTCCATTTCAGATCCACTTCTAACTTCCTGAAAACACTCCTTGAATATACAGCCTGTCACCATTTCTTCACCTCCCATTCACTCCTAAACCTACTCCACTATTGCTTCTTCCTGCCCACCAGTGTACTGGAATTGTTTATGGAAGATCACCAATAACCTCTATTTTGCTAAAGCTAATGGATGCTAAACCTAGTAGAGGTTTTTCTGTCCTCAACCTTCTTATCTTAGCATTGGTAAAACGTAACTGACCTCTTACTCCTTGAAACACTCTTGTCCTTGGCTTCCATAACCCAAAATGTCCTAGGGTATTTTCGCATCTCTGAATTTCCTCACATTTTATACCTGAATCCATTTCCTTCTTATTTTGGAAGCCGTACCTTCCCATCTTCGTATCTTCTCCCTAAACTATACCAATCATCCTTCAATAGCACACCTTTGTTAATGACCTTTTAACTTATATCTCCATCTAAAATATCCATTCTGACCTACAAAATCTATAGCCAACCACTTTGTGCTGTGAATTTCTCTGCCCCATCTTCCTTGGCCTTGATAGAATGTCCTTGCTGTTCAGTTGGCCCTTCCCTAAGGCATGGATTATAGTGCTCCTTTTCCTGTAACTTTCCACACAATTATAGATACATCATTTTAAGTAGCGTGTTATCAAGATCATAAATAACCTTGGGATGCATTTCTCTGTGCTCAAATCTGAGGACAGACTAGGCAACTCCATGGTCAGCCCAAGCTCCTGGGCCTCAGCATTAGCCAGAGCCTTGGGATCTTACTTGCTCAAACATGTGCTTCTTCTGGAACTTCATAAGTGCACCCTCTTTGTAGCAGTCAGTCCTTGAAGTGATCATTAGTAGAGTATTCAAATTCTCCCTAGCTTAGAACATGGTTGCTTAACCAGTGGGAGTAACGAACACATGAGTTTGGAGAAGATCCAGTTCCCATTTACTACACACTCTGAAGGTACTAAAGTATCCAGGAAAATGTTGAGTTGATCTCATGTCTGCTTGATGCACATTTTAATACTGCTCCTTTTTTCCTATTTCTACCCAAACTAGCTGCATAAGACTTCTATTGAAGAGACATAAGGATATCAAACTTTCTCAGAGAGTACCCTAAACATTTGAAATGAAGTCGTGTTTTTAAAGTGGAAGTTAATTCTGAGTTAACTTATGCTTTTTATCCCTAGAGTAGGATAAGTAAGTGTGCAATTGATTTTAATTTAATATTCATGGTGTATTACAGCTGCCAGAGAATATAAAAAATATTTAAAGAAAGACAGCACAGCCTGGTCCTAAACTTACCCTTCGAATTATTGCCGGAGTTACAAGGACACGTTTGAACACTCAAGAGCATGCATATAGCAAATAATTGTATAAACACATTTTTAGAAGGTGGTACCTACACCAAACATTCAAAAGCAGCTATGTGCCAAGGAGACCTCAAACAAAGCTTTGTCTCTATGTCGTGTTCTACTTGGTATAAAAACAATCCTGCAGTATCTCCTCATAGAAATTTCCACCTGGAACACATCTGCCCAGATTTTGGCTGACTCTTCATTATGCGGTTCCCAGTTCAAATGTCACCTCCTTAAGACGACTTCCCTGACCACTTAATTCGGCATAGACCACCTCCTTCCCACAGTATTTATCACTAGATGAAATGACTCTGTTTATTCATTTGTGGTTTCTTTCTCCCTCCACCATAGGAACACACTCCAACATAAGCTCCACAAGAACAGCATTGTCTACTTTCATCACTGTAGCAATGACAGCCATTCCCTACATATCTGTGTATGTGACACATAGTACAGCACTGTATTTATTACACAGAACCATTTAACTCTTTCTAAGAGTCAGTGTTCTCATCTAGAAAGTGAGTCTAAATCTTATTCTACAAGATTCTTGGGAGTTAAAAGGGAAATAAAATGTGTGAAAGCATTTTATACACAGAAAACTTCTTAACATGTAAATTCAAACTGCAAACGAACACTGATCCTATAGTTACGTATAAAACAAAGCTTTAACAGTCTTTACTTTCACTAAGTGGTACCTAGAACCACTATGAAACTGTGTGGTTAATATCTCTAAGTTCTTGACTCACGAAGAACAATGTAAGGGCTATATTATGAATTTCAGGGGTTTTTTTCCTTTTACTTCCCCCATAAATCCTGCCCTGTGTCTCTAGTTCTCTTCCATTCCTTTCCCATTAATCTGCTAACTTGGATACTGCTGTTCAACAAATAATGAACTAGTGTTGCATCTGGCTACAGCAAATCCTATTGGCTCACTTTATAGAAAGGGTTTTGACACTTAAAATGACATTGTTTCTGCAATCAGGTCTAATATTTTTATATCAATTTGCAAAAGAGCTAGTACTTTAATGCAAACTATTTCATTTTATTTTTAACCTAAAAATTTAAAGAGAAAACAAGACTGCACATGACCGAGTTTTGCCTTTGATCTTCACATTGACAGCAACTTCGTTTTTCTCAATAATAAAATAATTTGGTTGAGGTCATTGAAAAACAAGCAAGAAGGATATAAGAAGCACAAAAGAATACATTTAAGATGGGATGTTTTGCTCTTAGAAGTGAGTTTTAATCCAAAGATCCAGAGCATGTTTTGCAAATGCTTTACTGACCCATGGGATTTTAAAGATTGGAAGGATTCAAAGGAATATACGAAGACTATGAAAATTTTAGGCCATGCTTAAGTGGCTTAGGTAGACAAACAAACCACAGCTAAGGAGGAGTTTGTCTGGTCTGTGGAGGATGATCTCTCAGCAGTCTCTCAGATCAGCATACATCTAATCTGGTACAAATGTCACCTGCCCCAGGGGCCTTACCTGACCTCTCTAAGAAACGTGGAGCACTTTTTCCTCTTTTTCTTGGTTCAGACGAACGCAAAAATCTGTCATCTTCATAAGAAAATTTCTCAAATATTTCTTTCCCCCACTAAACTGAGAACTCCCAGAAGGTAGGAAGTTTTTATATTTTTAGGTTGGATGGTCATTGAGGGACTAGAGCCTCCATAATATCTATCTATTTTTATTATATTGTTATACATGACTATCCTTGGAGCCTATGCAGGTTATATGGGTCATTTCCCCCACTCCTTCATGTACCCCCAGATCTTTTATTCTCTGAGGCCTTATATTTGTTTGTAGACATTTTTTCTCTCCTATCTCTATTGTCAAACTATATGTGCCTGTGGCAACACTTACTAGTCTTGTGTCTAGTTTAATATGCATCTGGAAAACACGTAGGCACTCCTTAATTAAAATAAGACTGTGTGGTCACTTCTTAAGCATCTTCCTGGCTATGACTCTTGGGGAAGGACTCTGTCACATCTATCTGGGCTTCTCAGTGGTCTTCCTTACCTTCCATTTTGACATGTCTCAGATTGAATCTATTCAACCTTTCGTTGATTATTTATTATGTTTAGACTTATTTCGTAGTTAAAGAAGCTGAGCCACAGAAAAGGTTAAGTAATTTGCATAGGCCTACACAACTACTACTCGTAAAACAGAGACCAGCCCCAGCTCTACGTGACTCCCAACCTAGTGTTCTCCTCATTACTGCTCAGTGGATGAAAGTCGTTGTTCTGTCTATTTATCAGATATTTTACTTGGACATATTTTTTTAAAAAGCTATTTGTGACTTTAAAATACTGTATATTAGAACTTCTGGACATGTGCACATGGATAATATGCTTGTCCTAACACTAATGCTAATGGATGCAATTCCCAAAATTGTCAAAAGAAGTATATAGGCATTCACAATACTACATCCAAAGAGAAATGGATACCAAGCAAGGTATCTGTTAAAATACCTTAAAGATATCTTTAAATACTTCAAGAATTTAAGGCTTGGAACCAAATAGTAAAACCTGAAACAAGCACTTGCTAAAGGCTCTGTCATCTGTTAGAAGGCCACTAAATATGAATTCATTTATTCAACAAATCATTCTGGGGCCCATTTGTGTGTCAGATGCTGTTCCAGGCACTTGGGTACAGCAGTGAAAAACCACAGATGAGCCCATGTTCCCATGGGCTATATGGATGTTTTGCGACTTAGCCACATGGCTCTCATTCTGATCTTCAAGGAAGCCAAGATCTTTCCCACTGCTCTGTCTTCACACATGCTTTTGCCCTCCACCTGAAATGTTCTCCCTTACCACCTGCTCAAGCCCCAACCAAAAAACCCATTTTATCTGGCTGGCTCTTATTTATCTCTCAATTCTAAACTTAAATGCCACTATCTATCTCAAAGAACATGTTTTTCTTCTCATGAGAATTACATACTTATTTGCATGCTTCTTTGTTTAAAATCTGTCTCTCCACTGAAATATAAAACCCTAAGTTTCAAGAGTCTTATCTGTTTTGTTCATCAATTTATACACAGCACCTAGCACAGTGCCTGGTAGCCCCCATAGTTTGGTTCTTGTTTCTTTTGTTACCAAATGCTAAACTAGCACTGTCAAGACGTCTGCCTCCCTTTCTCCCCAAGATCAACCACGGGGGGAAAAAAAGAGGGGAAACATCCAGTAAAAAAATCTTATGAGAAATCCATATGTTGATGGAACAGTTTTGTGCTGATATGACTTCGACTTGGGGCAGGTGGAAGCCAGGAGAGTTGCAGGAGTTTAAATTAAAAAGCACTGTTAGAGTTCTGGTTTCTCTTATCCTTGCAATTACCTTAGAACAAACAACACATCTCCTAACTGTCAGAGACTCAGAATTTTTGCCCAAGTGTTTTTATGAGTAAATCAGTACTGTGAAAATATTGTTTGTCTTTGAGGAACTGTGGAAAAAATAGAGAAATATTTCCTGGAAGCAAAGGGAGAAGGAGAACCAGTATTTACTGAGCATATTTTCTGTGCCAAATTGCAAAGCGTTCCATTCTCTGTATCTTGTTCAATCCTCTGTCTTGTTCTTCCCTTGAGAGCAGAGCAGGAGTGATCACCATTTTAGAGATGAGTATACTGAGGTTCAGAAATCAAATTACTTGTCCTTATCACACTGTTATAAGGATACAAACAGGAGATAACCCCACTTATGTATAATTCCACGGCACGTGCCTTTTCTAATACACCAAAATTCTAAGGTACTCAAGATCATAGTGCAACGCGTAATACCACAGATTATGTGGTGTTCTAAAAGTCAAGTATTGTAAGTAAATATCCCATACGCAAATAAAGTTTTTGTCATAGATTGATTTTGTTTTTATATTTGATATTGTTCATGAAAAGTCTATATCAAAAGATATTGCTGGCAAGACCTTCTAAGCAATAGAATGCAGGTGATAGAGCCAGATACTCATATAATTTAGACCTAAAAACCCACTCTGGCTTGAATTATGTTGGAAAAGTATTTCTCTATATCCAGGAAACAGTAATCTATTTTAATCACCTTGTGTTTTTGAATAATAGTCTAGCTTTGTTATATTGTTTTTTAATATCACCTGGCAAAAGCAACACTATAGGCACTACTCAGAAGACAGCTAGAAATTATTCCTACCCATTTGACTTGTGGTTTTAATACATATGCAGACAACATATGCACAAAGTTAAAAAAAGTTTACCCAAAAAGAAAACCTCTTAGTTTTCTGTTTATGTTTATATATGTTTTCCTGTCTTGAAACTGTTTATAGTTTATACATAATATATGTTTATACATGTTTTCCTGTCTTGAAACTGAGTTAAACATTAAGGAAAATGACTAAATATAGATGAACTTAAATTAAAAAGGCTGTAGGATTAGAATTTAGTGATTTATTAGGTGACAACATTTGCAAAGTAGGAATTTTTTAATAAACCGTTATAATAGCGATAATGCTAATTTAGTATTGTGTAACTGCACACATCCATTTGCTAGAAATTCAGGTGCCCGCTTCTTTTCTTTTAATTTTTTTAATTGTAGTAACGTTGGATTATAACACTATATAGCCTTCGGATGTACGTCATAATATATTTAGAATTCTGTGTAGATTATATTATGTTCACTAGCCCAAAACTAATTATAGTCCATCCCCTCACATGTGAGCCTAATCACCCCTTTTGCCCTCTCCCCAGGTGCCCTCTTCTTACTTTTCCTTCTCCCGTCTTGCATTCTCCCAGAATGACATTGTATATACTACAACGTGTTGAGGACACAAAACCATGGGGATTTGATTTGGTCATTAGCAAATGAGCAATTGACCATGCTGTAGTCCTATCATTTCAGATGTCTAGATTTAACTGATAAAATTTTCATTTCAGCCTCAAAATGAAAGGGGAAAGTCACTCTTCCCTAAATACTATCCTAAGGTATTTAGCCACCTAGTCATTTTTAGAAGAAAAATCCATTTGTAATTGTTAAGGATACCGTTCAGGTCTATTCACTGGCACCATTTTAAATGATGGTAAGTCACTTGATCCTGATTCAAAATCCTCAATTAATTTCAATAGCAATTCTGAGTATGTATTTAATGCCAGGATCAAGGAGGATGGATTCTGTTCTCATATCATAGCATCTTCTTCTGCTATCTCAGGATCCATTTCCCCCAGAGACAACCAACTAGATAGACCGAAACAATTGTTGTGAAGGGTTGCTTTGCCTCAACTTCATTTTTAACTACTAATCAGAGAAAGCTAATTAGATGTACTATTTTCTTATTCTTCAAGTGTTGAAAGTAGAGGCTTAAAAAGAGTTCTTCGTCACTTGTTCCAATTATCAAGTCTGGTTTTACCGCAGATACAAAATTTGGGTGTTGATTTCCCCGACATCTCAAACTACAATTTTCAGATGGAAAAAAACTATTAGAAACTTAGTTATTTGTAATAAAATTATACTAGCTCTACTTGACTAGATTGCTTTAGAACTAAAGCTTTGAAACCTGTCATAGGTCTTAAAAATAAAATTGCTTGAGTAGCTGAGGAGAACTGTATTAAAATGCAAATTTCCAGCTGTTAATATTTCTTCAAAAACCAATAATCCCTTAGGGCCACCAATATGTCATAATACTTAATGGGAAAATATCCCTTAGGCAGAATGGCCTTTCTAAGTTGACTTTTGATTAAACTTAAAATATTATATGGTAAAAAAAATTAAAATAAAAGAGGAACATAAATATTGGACTCAACTGAAATGTCATGCAGTGTGCAACTAAATGCAAGGAGGGGAGATCCATCTTATTTCACTAATTGTGAGTAACACACTCTGCTTGAAGATTAATGAAGTAATAATTGGTAATATAAAGCATAGAACCCTTCCAAAACAGCACAGCGATAATATAGTTGCGTTAGTTTATGTGTATGCAAGGATGTTTCATGTCGGAACTGGTAAAGAGAATTACTTTTGACAACATGTACTCCTTGGAAAAAATGACAAACACTAGAAATAAGGATTAAATAGCTATAGTTTTAAATAATATTTTTAGAGATATTAGAATGCAGAAAAATGGCGTTTTGTGAAGGGTTTGTCTATTGCTGTAATACTCATTGGATTTTCAAGAAATGAGATTTAATTCTTTTTTTCTAATATTTTATGAAAAATTTTGAATGTTCAGAAGAACTGCAAAAATTGTGGATTGTACATCTGTATATCTCCAACCTAGATTTTACAAATAACATTTTTATACTCCCTTTGTTACATATCCAAGCATCTGTCCATTATAACAAGGGATTCTTATTCAGACTGATTGGCCCTGAATTGGTCAGGGTCTAGCCAATTCACTGATTAACTGAGTTGATAAAAGCTGAAAGACTCTTCCTGATATAAAATTTTCTAAAATTCACATTGTAAGTAGTTATATTAGGACAATATTCACATATGCTTAAGGTAATTCAGCCAAATCTGTGATCCAAATGTGTCTGATCTACTAAAAATAATAACACAAATAATGCAAATAAATAGGTGGATCACACTCTTTGAAACGTCTTTGAATTTCTCCTACTCTAGACTAGATGAAGAATTTCTTTGTTTAGTTTTTTCATGTCTTTGGCTGAGAAATTGAGTAGTCCAATTCAGGGATCTTCAATTCAATATAGGTAAATACTTCTAAAATTTGTCCTGCCACCCAAACTGCTTTCTGTCACATCAACCACCATTACTTTGCTCCAAGGTGTTATTCACTTATCAACTAATGGCAACAAGGGGAACTGGTTATAGCTATGAGTATGAGTGCTTGTTTGTGTGTGTTGATCAATGAAAACCCAAATATCTACTATGTGCTAGACAACTTCACAGGTGCAGCTGAATATAAGTGGTCCCAGATTGCAAATAAATGACAAGTTGGTATATAACAAGCAATGTTTTAGATCTGAAAGACTCTGATTAAATAAGGCACAAATGGTGTTTACAGTTTAAAAAACTCTATCTGTAAAATAACTAAAACTTCTCATTTCAACTGATTAATATTAAACTTGGTCAAATGAACAAGAGTTTTTATACAACACCTCAGATTTGCTTAATGTTAAATGGAAATGATCTTTAAGACCTGTGTCTTCTAACTATTGCTTACCCCTCCTATTTTTTTTAACAAAATTAGAGTTGTATATGTCTTATACAGCAAGAAAATTAATGACAAATGAAATGAGAATAATAAATCAGAAACCATACCAATTTTCATATTTCTATGTCTAATAAATAGGACTTTAAAAAATTAACTAGAACTAACATTTGAATATTCTTACTTTACCAAGAGAACTTGGAGAAAATAAATAGCAAATAAAATAACTTACTTTAGAATAATTCTCAATTCCCAAGATCAAAATCTTGTAAATATGACAGCTATGATTTCTTACTACTTGCCAACATGAAAACACTACTGATTTTTAAATGAATCAAAATAAAAATAAGTGCTTGTATAGGAAATTACAGCATAAAAAACATTACATACTATATCTACTTAAATAAAATATATTCTAATTAATTAATAAAACCCTTGATCTACTTCCAATATCCCCAACTACTGTGGAAAGTTCCATGGAGTTGGAAGAACTATGACAGTCCAAAAGTTCCGTATCTCTGACCATGAACTCTTATCACCACTTCCAGTAAGTTTGATAGAGCTGTTCTGACACTTCTGCCCAATTTTCTAATAAATATACTACTGAAGCAATTTTGATTCCTTTCCAGAATGAAAAGAAACTTTGGAATAACCCCTGAAAACAAGTACACTTTTCATGGGTTTGAAGCAAGCCCTTCATCTTATAGCCTGGATTCCAGGTTCTTTAGAAAATCAGTTTATTACAAAGTTATGCGCTATCTACAAGAAATGCATGTTAAATATAAAGACAAAGAAGGGTTAAAAGTAAGTAATGGAAAAATGTTTTAACATGCAGACTGTAGCCATAAGAAATCAGGCATGTTTAAATTAATATCAGACAAACTAGATTTCAAGACAAAGGATGTTCAAGGCAAAGAATGTTAAGAGGGACATATAATATTAAAAGGAACAATCACAAGAAAACATACATCCGAAATGTGTATGCATTTATTAACAAAGCATAAAAATTAATAAAGCAAAAACTAAAAGAACACACCACCAAATGACTGCTAAAAAACCCAATTGCAATAAATCCATTTTTTTCAGTGCACATGTACCATTCACCATGATAGACCACATGCTAGCCCATAAAATAGGCTCTCAAAAAATGTCATAAAATTGATGCCTTGCAGAACATACTGTCTGATCACAGTGGAATTAAGTAGAAATCAATAAATATTGGATACCTAGACAACCCCAAAATGTTTAGATAATTAAAAAGATACTTCTAAATAACCCATGAGTTAAAGAAAAAATCTCAAGAGAAACTTAAAATTTTTCAAACAATGATAATAAAAGCACAATATATAAAAATTTGTGAGATGAACTAGAGCGGCATGTAGACAGAAATCTACAGTATAAATACTTGAAATTAGTTACCCACATTTCCACTTTAAGAAGCTATAAGAGCCAGAGCAAATTAAATCAAAGTAAATAGAAAAAAATTATAAAAAGACAATAAATTTATCAAATAGAAACACACAATGGAGAAAATTACAAAGCCAAAAGTTGGGTTTTGTGAAAACAGATAAAATTGATAAACTATTGGCAAAACTAATCCAGTGGAAACAAAGCACCAGTTATTACCATGAGGAAAGAAAGTTGGGATGTGACCATAGATCCTACAGACATTAAAAGGATAATAAGGGATTATTCAGAACAAATTTGTGCCAATAAATTTGACAACAAAAATGGACAAATTCTCTGTTAAACACAAGTTACCAAAACTAATTCATTAAAAAAATAGAAAATATGAACAGTTTATATCTGTTAAAGATATTCAATTTGTAATTTTTAAACATCCCAAAAAGAAGAAAATTAGTAACTTTATAGTGGATAAATCTGGAAAACATGACCTTAAGCAACTGATCAGGGTTAGCATCATCAATAATGAGGTATGTTGATGTCATGAATCTCCTGATATGATTTATGAGAAGGGGAATTCACCTCTGTGATATTCTTCCCTAAAACTCATAACCCAAGTCTAATCATTAGAAAACACCTGACAAACCCAAAAGGAGGGGCATTCAGACCAGTTTGTCCCTTTGAAAGTGTCAAGATTATTTTTTAAAAAAAGGAAAACTGAGATTGTGTCACAGATTGAAAGAGACCAGGGAGCCATGATGCTTCAATGCAGTGTAGTATCTAGAATTGGATCTTTAGAAAGAAATAAGACATTGCTGAAAAAACTGGTGAAATCTGAAGAAACTTTGCAATTTACTTGAAAATATTTTACCAATGTTAATGCCTTAGATTTGATAAAGATATCCTGAATGCATAATGTGTTAATACCAGGGGAGCTGAGTGAAAGATATCCAAGAACTCTCTGTTATATCTTTGCAACTCTTCTATAAATCTAAACTTATTTTAAAATTAAAAGTTTTTAAAGTTCCCACAAGGAAAACTCCATGCCCAAAACATTTTACTAGTGAGTTCTACTAAACATTAAAAGAATCAATACCAATTTATATACAAACTTTTTCAGAAAATAAAGTATGAAGGAACACTTCCTAAATAATTATTTGAAATCACAATACAACTGATACCAAAAATGGACAAAAAGTTTACAAGATAGGAAAAATGTAGACTAAAATCCCTCATAATCATAGATCTAAAAATCCTCAGCAAAAAGTTAGCAAGGTATATAAAAGAGAGAATATATCACAACCTAGTAGGTTTAACCCCAGATTGCAAGTGTGGAACAACATTTGAAAATCAATCCAGGTAAATAACCACATTAATCAAATAAAAGAAATGAAAGTAACATTTAACAATATTTAAAACTCATTAGGGAGCCCGGCTCCGTGGTGGAGTAGTTAAGTTCCCTTGCTCTGCTTCTGTGGCCCAGGATTTTGGTGGTCTGGATCCTGGGCACAGACATTACACCGCTCATCAGGCCATGTTGAAGTGGCGTCCCACATGCCACAACTAGAAGGACCCACAACTAAAAAAAATATACAACTATGTACTGGGAGGATTTGGGAAGAAATAGCAGGAAAAAAAAGAAGATTGGCAACAGTCGTTAGCTCAGGCACCAATCTTTAAAAAAAAAAAAAAAAGAAATGGGAAAAAAAAGAAAGCTCATTCATGACAGAAACTCTCAGAAAACTAGGAATGCCATGGAGCCTTCAACTTTATTTATAAAAAGGCATCTCTGAAAAAACTACAGCTGGAATTATACTTATTGGTACAATTCTGAATGCTTGCTTGATGAGATCAAGAATACAGCAAAATTGTCCCCTCTCTCTCACTACTCCTATTCAATATTGTACTGGAAGTCCTAGCTAGCGCTCTAAGGAAGAAAAAGGAGGAAGAGGAGGAAGAGAGGGGGAAACAGAGAGGGAAGGTTGAGGGAGGGGGAGGTAGAAGAAGGAGAAAGTAGGAGAAAGTAAAAGAATTTTGCTATTAGTTTGGTCTATGTCTCATGTTTTCTTTTGCATCTGTTCCTTTTTTACTGTCTTCTTTGTGTATATAACAGGTATTATCTAGTATACAATTTTAAATTTCTCTTTTTTATTTTTTAAGATGTTTTACTATTTTTTTAGTTATCTTCTTAATAGTTGCTCTAGGGATTACAATATGCATTTTAATTTGAAAACATCTGCCTCAGATTACTATTGATTTAAAAATATAGAAGCTCTGCTCTGTTCCAGCCACATCCCTCCTTTTGTGCTATTATAGCTTTATAGGTTATAAACCCAACAATACTGTTTTACAGTTATTGTTTTATGCAATTGTTTACTTAAAATAACTTAAAAGAAGATAAGAGAAAAATATATTTGTATTATATTAACCTACATAATTACTTTACCAGTGCTACATACGTTTTGTGTGGACTCTAATGACATTCTGGTATCATTTTCCTTCAGGTTAAATGAATTCCTTGAGTATTTCCTGTAGGTAGTTCTATTAATAGCAAAATCTCAATTTTTTTTTTTACCTGGAAACATCTCCTTTTTAACTGTAGTTTTGAATGATAGTTTTTCTGAATATAGAATTTCAGGACTTTATACATGTTATAACACTTTCTTCTGCCCTTCTTTGTTTCTAATGAGAAGTTAACTGTTAATGTGGTTTTTCCATATGTGATGAGCTGATTTTCTCTTGTTGCTGTCAAGATTTTCTCGTTGTCTTTGGCGTTCACGAGTTTGATTCTGATATGTTTAGGTGTGGATTTCATTGTATTTTCCTATTTCGGTCTCATTGAGCTTTTGGATGTGTAAGTTAATGTTTTTCCTCAAATTTGAGATTTTAGCTATTATTTCCTGAAATATTTTTTCTGCACTTTTCTCTGTCCCTCTCTCATCTCCTTCTGGAGCACCTGTTAGGAATATGTTGGTACCCTTGATGGTGTACCACAGGTCTCTGAGGGCCTATTAATTTTTATTTATTCTTTTTTTATTTATTTTCTTCTATTAATCTATTTTCATGTTTAAGATTTCTATATGATCACACCTGCTGTTGGATCACTAGGGAATTTTTTTGCTTCAGCAGTTGTAATTCCGAAATTTTAATTCAGTAATATTTCAGTAATTCAGAAATTTATTGGATTTGATGAGTTATTATTGTCACATATTTTTTAAATTCTTTAAACATGGCTTCCTGCCTTTTTCCTGTGTGTTGGTTACACTTTCCTATTTCTTTTTATTTCTCATAATTATGTTGAAAACTGGACATCTTAGATACTGTATTGTGGCAACTCTGATTCTTGTCTCTCTGTTGTTTCTGTGTTGTTTTGTGGTTGTGTGCTTATTTACTTGACAGAACTAATACAGAAAAGTCTGTCTCTTCTGTGGTGTTGTAGCATTTTTATTTTTAAGCCTGATTTCTTAGGACTTACACCTGCATCAACATAGCTTAGAGGCCAGCCAATAATTGGTAAGAGGATGTGCTTAATTCTTTGAGGTAGTCACGTTTTGACCCTTTGCTAATGGGCCTGTGTGTAGGTTGGGAAATGCTTTCCAACATTAAACAGTTTACAAGTCTGCTCTGGTTTTTACTTTCTGCTATACAAAGTTGCACATTTAGTCAGGGAGGAATAGGTGGCTAAGACTCTGGTCTCTCCTGAGTGTGTGCACGGCTTTGCACATCTGCTTGGTCTTCCAGACCAGCAAGGATTTGTGGAAGCTTATTAGGAAATATGTCATATTCTGAGAGAAAATACATCAGATTCTGACTCTAAGTTGCATTTATTTCCTTTAACCTTCAGATTATATAATGTGAGGTAGTGACAATCCTAAATATTCCCAGTTTTTTCTTTTCTAACGGTCCAATTCAGGTAAAAAACTACATATGTATTTATGCATATATAATATGTTCAAGATAAATTTATGCATTATATAAATCTTATACATACATATATTTAATACTGTGTGAAATTATAATCTGTTCAACAAATGGAGCTGGAAAAATTAGATGTCCATATTAAAAGATATGAACCTCAAACAATATGCAAAAATTGATTTGAAATATATCATAGAACTAAATTTAAAAGCTAAAACTCATTTTTCAACCCATTAAGATTTGCGTTCTATGTCCCTTCTCCTTCAGTCTGGGTAGGCTTGAGACTTCTCTGACCAGTAGATGTGGCTGAAGTGATAAGTTGTGACTTCTGAGACCAGATCATAAAAGGTGTTGCAGCTTCTGCCTTGATCACTATAGGAGCTCTGAGCTGTTATAGAAGAAACTCAACTATGTAATGGCCATCACACTACAAGGAAGCCAAAGCCACATGGAGAAGTCATGTGTGACAGTCACAGCTGAGGCTAGCCTTTGAAATATCTCAGGCCTGGTGCCAAGCCCCCATATGTTTCCAGCCCCCGGTTGTTCAAGTCACCCCCAGACATTCTATTCTTCCCAGCTGAGGCCTCAAATATTATAGAGAAGGGACACGAGGTCATTACTACGTCTTGTCTGAAGTCCTGTCCCACAGGATCCCTGAGCACACAAATTTGGTTATTTCTGATGCCATTTTATTTGGAGATGGTTTGTTATCCAGCATAGATAACTGGAAGATAAACATGCACAAACTTCACATATATAAAAATTTCTTGTTCGTAAAGCACAGGGAGATTGCTCTTTAATTATATTAACACAGAAGTAAATTGCTGATAACTTCAAAATTTCGTAACCTGTACAGACTAAGTTCTGTGTCATAATAGAATTTTGAACTTACTTAGCTGCACCATTTCCTAAGATAAATTGTTTTGAAATAATTTTTGTAAAGCCTGGCAAAACACCATAATATCTTAGTTAATTACTTGTTATTTTTTCTCTCAGCCCCAAGAAATTAGTTTTTACAATAATAAATAGCTGAGAGCTTTTGGGATTTTTTCCCTTTGCTTTTAGTGGTTTAAAAAAACAACCTTATGATCTTCTAAATCTTTTAAGGAAGCATGAAAGTGTTTCCTTACATCCACTCAACAGAGGGAGGATAAGAATTAATGATCAATGTAATAATATTTGTAGTTTATGGAATCCATCCTCATGCACTTTTATTTGTTCCTCATAATTATCCTATAAAGTAAGCACACCAAGTACTTATTTCCCCATTTTGTAAGTGAGTAAGCCAAGGTTCAAAATAATTAATGATGTGCCAAGGTGTCACAATTGTTCACTAATTAAGGCAACACTCAATTTTAGGTCTCACTCCAACAACTTTAAGAATATACCTTACAGAACCTTCAATCTATTTTGCACCTTTGCGTCATTGTTTTCGCTACTATTTTAATTGTATAAAACTATACAAAGCAATGCTACTTAGAAACAGCACTGTACTTCCTGTAAGACGTGATTTCTAAGGGTAGGAGGAATTAACATTCACTGAGGACCGACTGTGTGCCAGGAAGTGTATTAAATACTATCTCCATTTTGGTAATGATAGAATTCATTAACAAGAATGTGTCAAATTTTAGAAAGAAATAAGCACAGAAAGGTTTTGTAATTTACTCAAGATCCCACAAGTATTAATAGGTGAAGTTTGAGCTAATGCCCAAACCTCACTAAATCCAAAGTTTTCCTCTTCTTCTGTGCCAGAAAGTCCTCTGAGAATTACCTGCGTGTCAGTTTCATGTGTCAACATGGCTAGGCTATAGTCCTCAGTTATTCAACCAAACACTGGTCTAGGTGTTGCTCTGAAGGTGTTTTACTGATGTGATTAAAGTCTGTACTTAATTGACTTCAAGTAAGGGATATCATCCCAGACAATCTGCATGGGCCTGATTCAATAAATTGAAATGCATTAAGAGCAGAGCTGAGGCTTCCTGAATAAGTCGGCTTCAGCCCCTGCCTGAGTGTTCCAGGCTGCTCTTCCTGACAACCTGCCCGGTGGATTTGGGACTTGCTTAGCCAGCGCTCACAATCCAGTCAGGCAATTCTTTGCAACACATATGTTAACATATATCTCTTGCTGATTCTCTTTCTCTACTTGGAACCTGACTGATACATATCCAAATATTTACATGTTCTGGACCTTAGTTTCATAAAGTTGGCCTCTGTACCAGGAAAAATTTCTTTCTAGAGGCAATGTCTCGCTTGATCAGTGTTGGTCTGGCCCCTTATAACTGGCCACCTCTCTACAGTTTGATAATAGTTTGCATATCTACAGAATCTTCAGCAGTACCCCAAATGTTTTTGGACTATATTGACAATCTTATCTGCTTCTAACTCCAAAAAGAAATCACAAAACTGGAAGAGTGTGATATCACCCAGGCCAAGGGAGTAGACAGAATATTCAGCCGGAATATTCAGTCATTTCTGATCACAGAGTGAATTCATGATTTCTAAATTCTCCTAGCTTTGTCCTTCAGTCACTCCTGCTGCCATTTGATGATTGTATCATGACACACAAACTGGAAATTAACAAAAGTCCTAATGAAGGCAAGCAAACTCTTGCAGGTTTTCAAAGGGCAGCTAGAATGCCATTCTCTACCTAATAAGCATAGGCTTCTGATATCTCAGAATAAAATCATGGCTAGAGAGTTTAGAAATAAGAGGATGAGAAAAGAATGAACAGAAAATGTATTTCCCTTTATTCTTTAAAAGTCATGCAGCTAACTCAGGCCCATAAATAAAGTTCATACCCTAGTTCTTGCCATGTGTTAGAGCTGCTCAATTACTTGAAGGTTATATTTACATTTTGAGTTTTGGGTTTACTGGGTAGAGGAATTTTTTCCCACATGTCTTGATCCTTCATCTCCAAATAAAGACGTAGAAAGTAAAGATCCATTTAATCAATTGTTATAGATGTCTAAATATCCAGGAATTTTTCCTTGATTTTAAAGTGACAAAATAGGCCCATCCTGGTCCCATCAATTGCTCTGTAATACATGCACAGCGCTTGATAAGAGTCTTCATTAGGTGTGGGCTATCGTAATAAGCAAGCAGCACATCATATAATCTTCACAGTTTCCTAATGCCAGAAATACTGCACATCTCCCCAAACAAACATCTAAAATTATCATACAATCCACTATGAAAACCTCCAAATCCTAAAGTTGCTTTCAAGCATAGTTTTATGCTGCCAGCTGAGTTGCTGATTTTTCAGCCCTCTCTTATAAAATATTTCTTTTTTCCTGTTTCTGATCCTCTACCTTGCTGGGCAGCCTCATGCCTGGCAGGATTCTTTAGTCCCAAACTAATTGGCAAAAATCCTCCTGGGAAGACGGATTTCCAGCATTTTAACATCTCAGACAATGTCTGTGATCTCGTCTATATAAGGGCTGTTGGACATACGCAATTCAATGTTCAGTTTGTCAAATGGCATATTTAATGTGAAACTAGATTTCATTGTTATATTTTTTCCTAGAGCCCCCCTGGTGCTTGCATATTAGCATCAGAGTGAATTTCATTATTTTTCTGAGTTTATTATTATTATGTTCAGAACACTTAATCTTTTTTATACATTCAAACTAGAATACCATTCTTTTATTTTCCAAATTGTTCTCATAGAGATTATGTACTCTCAAAGTCATATTAAATCCTAGAGCAAGGGATAAACTTTGGTTTTTTCCTAATTAATTCAATTTGCTTATGCATATTTGCTCTGTCTACATGTTTTTTTCTTTTTCTCATTCCATGCTTGGTAACACCTCTCTAAAAAGAAATTAGCCCAAAGAAGGGAAATAAACATGTGTGTCAAAACTGTGTTCCAACACTTACCTGTAGATGACCTCCTCCCTTCCCATCCCATACCATTCATTGGCATGTAAATTTATGCAAAAAGGTCCCCAGTTTTCAGGTGTGGAGAGATTATCACGTGTAAAGTATGATTACAGACTAATAATAATAGGTTTCTGTCGCACATCAGTCTGGACTGGAACCAAGACTGACTGAGGGACTTGACCTCATGATCTCAATTTTTTTAATTTTTTAATTCTGTCAGTTCTTCTTTATGGTCCTCTCTTTAGTTTTCTGCTGGCTTTTTTGGCAGAAAAGAATTTTATATTCTGCTTATAAAGTTATTTCTTGTAATTATAAATCTATATTTGATATAAATCTGATCTGTAGCTAAGTTCATCATAAAAAGCGCTGAACAGGTCAATGCTTTTAGATTTGGTAAGGTTCCCAAGTGACGTGTTCAGAAACAAAACAAACGCCTGTTTCCATGAAACTTATTTATAGAATATTAATACTAGAAATAAAATCCCTGAAAACAATGCTTTATTTTATAATAATTAAATTGCAGTTATTAAAAAAGTTTCTCAGAAATTGCTTTGTTAAGGAACTGTCACAGAAGCTCAATCTCCAAAAATCTTATTTTATATACTGTATTCTTTTTGAAAATGATTTAGGATTAATAGAAGACAAAACATTTAAAATTAAGTCCGTATTAATTTTTGTTAACATAGCACAGCTCAAATCCTCCAAACCATACTGTAGAGTAAATAATTCTGGATTTCAGTTAGAAAGCCTTCAATAAGATTTTATTTTATTTCATTTTAATTCACAAAGCTGTATTTAAAATTTAAATACTAAGAGAAACTACAGTATTCTAGGCCTGTAAGATAACGTCAAAATCACTTTCAACTGTATTTGTGTGTAATAAATATGCACATGCAAATATGTTTATTTCATTTTCACTAAATTAATAAAGTTATTATGATATTCCTGCAGCAAGAGTCTATTTCATATCTGCTTTCCAGAGATTGATTGGGATTCTGCAAAAATAATCCACATAACTTTATGATGACATCACTATCAGTAGAATTATTTACCCTTACCATCTGAGTAAAGCTATAAGAAAGAAAGAAAATAACAGTAATTTGCAGCTAGAGGAGCCTATTGTTTGTTGTAATTTAAATATATCTGGAAAAGTCTGGTAAATATTGGATATTGCCCAAATATGATTTTATTCAAAGTAATCTATCATGAAAAATGAAAAGATCATTTCACAATAAGATTTTACTGGTGTGACTGTGAAGCAAACGTTATCAATCATTTACCCCAGGCTTAGGTCATTAAAAAGAAGAACAAAATCATTGAACTGTTGTTGCTTGAGATAACACTGCTTGAAATTAAGGGATAGCTAGATCTTCTATTTTTGTCACTTTCAGGAAGCAATATTATTTGAACAAGAAGAAACATTTTTAAAAATGTTCTTCATGCGGCAAAGAACTATAATTTTAAAATTGCCATTCACTAATCTTTTGTAGGTATAATATCTTATATCTGATACCAAAGGCTGGCCTCCAAAGACAAACAAAAGTCAGTCCTATTCTCCCTGGACATTGTAGCTGACTTATTATTTCATGAAGTTTAATCAAAGTCCTCACTCCACCCCAATAGCTTAATTTCTAATACTGAATTGCTTCTCAGTAATTGTTTGTTCTGTAATACAATTAATCAGTAGTTGCAGCTTATCTATTTCTCAACGAAGAAAGAGAATTTTAGTAAGAAAGCAAGAGTTCAGTACTTTTGTGTAGATGCATGGCAAACACTGCTGGCAAGAAAATCCACCACTACGACTCACATTGCTAATTTCCCATGCCATCGAATGTGCAGCACAAAAGGAAGCGAAGAAGAGTAGTGATGATTTATGTTGGCGAGTTCTATTCAAATTGTTCCTTGTTCCCTTGTTCTCTCCTCAAGGGCAGGAGACAGTATGCAATGGTGGAAGGAGTATTAGGCTAGGAACTAAGAATTTTCACTTTAATTGAGACTAGATATGTGGTTACTACACATCAAGATGATATTGGTGATGTGGGGGTGGACAGAAAAAAGACTAAACAGACAAAAACCCAGAAGTGGTCTTGTTACCCTGGCCCCTGGTCCCACAAGACGTCAACCACAACAGTGCTCAGAACAAGTCTAATGTGTTGTCTTTAGCTTGCAAGAAATGACAAAGAAAGGGAGGAGAAGATGGCTGAACAAAACCCGTCAAAACTGTAGAAGGCAACATGGCAGTCTGACTGGACCTGACATAGATGCCACAGCTCATTACATGCTCACTGTAACATATTACCATATTATAGAACACACTCACTGATGCCGTGACAGTTTACAACTGCCATGACAATGGCAGGACATAACCAAATAAGGAAAGAAAAGAGGTGGCATCCTTGCTCCCCAGAAAAGCTTGCCTATTTCCCAGAATAACTGTGAATATTCCTCCCCTTCATTATCTAGACCCTTTATAACAGCTGCTTAATCACCCCAGGAGCTGACAAGATGACTTGTAAACTTAGTTCCCACTTCTCCATTCTTTGACCCTTGAATAAAGCTTGTGCTGTTGAAGGCTCAGCTTCAGTTTCTTTTCAAATCTGTGACACAGAACAGAAAAGTACCCTCAAAGGAAGAAAGGGCTGATTGTGGGATATAGGCCCACAGCCGTGGGCTCTTCTTCGAGTCCCCTCTGATTGTGGGTTCAAGTCCCACCAGAGGGAAGCAAAATTGTTAACAGTCTCAGAGTTGAAGAAAAAAGAGATCCTTTATTTCTAACTCAGGGAACTTACCCTAATATTTGATTTAGTCATGTCCCTGGTGATCTAATTCCACAATTCCCCAATACCTATAAGGATGCATTCTACTAAATGAAATTCTTGTAAAATGCAACCTGGAAGTAGCTATGAAAATCAACAATCAATGAACAATATTAAATAGAAGTGATCCAGAATGACATTGTCTTTGACTGAAACAAGCCGATCTCCTGGATCTTAAACAATATCTCTGGTCAGCGGCCCAGAAGTTACATAAATTTTATTCGTATAAGTGATCTTTTGGTCATTTTTAGTGCTTCTGATGAGACTTGTTTACTTTAACTTATAAATCATCTTATATCTGAGTTTAAAAGTTACTATATCAATAGCATCACAGCAATATTCTCTAACAAGAAAACCTTAAATAGCTTTTATATTCTCCCTGCAGGAAGTGGCCAGCTGTTGAAAGTCAAGCCTTCAGTGGTTCTCTTTTTCCCTCTCTCTTGTTCCAGTCGCTCCAAACAGGATTTTAAAGGTTTAACAATTAACAGTATCATGGACATTCAGTATCTCCTAATCTACCTGATTTTTCCTCTTCTCAATCATCCAGAACAACAACAGGCT
Source organism: Equus asinus (assembly GCF_041296235.1). Lineage (NCBI taxonomy): Eukaryota > Metazoa > Chordata > Mammalia > Perissodactyla > Equidae > Equus > Equus asinus. The sequence continues at coordinate 142,113,354 of NC_091790.1, read as the reverse complement.
CGCTAAAAAGAGAAAAAGAAGATAAAAAGACGGTTGATTATAGCAATATTAGCCAAAATAAAATAAGATGCACATAGCCATTTGAGAACATAAAGACACAAGAATTGAGGAGCAAAAGCTTCAGCATCGGCATAAACTAGTTGGTGACCTGCATAAGAGGAACATGAGTAAGATTATGCAAGTCAAGCTGAATTTCAAAAGAACTTCATGGTGTCAGGAGTACATGGATTATTTTTAATTTCTCAGAATATATAACATTTATATATTAATCTGGATTTCCTCTGGAGTACAACATTGGCAATGGGGTATTTCTGGGCTAAGTATTATCTTCATTTTATTTTACCTCAAATGAGTATACTGGAAAATAAACAGGTTTAGGAGGTGAATAGAATGAGTTTGAATTTAAGTTCTTCTCTTTCGTGTCCATTTTCTTGAAAAAATTATTTTACACCTAAGCCATTTTTTAAAATCTATGAAATGAAATTTTTAATGTCCACTTGACAGAGTTGTTGACGTTGTTAAATGAGTTCATTTGCATTAAATTTTGAGATAGTCGCTCAACTATCTATATTCTACTTCCACACTTTAAAATGAATATTAATGAGATAATGCCAAGTATAGCAATATTTGAAATTGCACTCCTATATTCCCTAGAATCTTGCCTTTTGATAAAAAGTAGTTATCATAAGAAAACCTATGACTGTCCATCCTAAAAGATGAGGGCCAGTATCTATAAGGGCAAGCCTACTCTCTATTTTATTAAATCTCTCCCCAACACTCACCACTGCACCTTTGTGTACCTTCTTAATGGTACAGTTTAGCTCCAAAATATATAGGGCAAAATAAATTTCTCTAATAAACAACCTAACTTTACACCTCAATGAACTAGAAAAGGAAGAACAAACTAAGTGCAAAATTAGCAGAAGGAAGTAAATAAAAAAGATCAGAGCAGAAATAAATAAAATAGTGACCAGAAAAACAATAGAAAAGTTCAACAAAACTAAAGTTGGTTGGGGCCAGCCCCATGGCTAAGTAGTTAAGTTCATGCACTCCACTTTGCTGTCCCAGCGTTCAGTGGCTCAGATCCTGGGCAAGGACCTACGTACCGCTCATCAAGCCATGTTGTGTTGGCATCCCACATAGAAGAATTAGAATGACCTACAACTAAGATATACCACTATGCTCTGGGGCTTTGGGGAGAAAAAAAAAAGAGGAAGATTGGCAACAGATGTTAGCTCAGGGCCAATCTTCCTCACCAAAACAAACAAACAAACAAACAAAAACAACTAAGAGTTGGTTTGTGAAAAGATTAGAAAAATTGACAAACCCTTAGCTAGACTAAGAAAAAAAGAGAAAAGATTCAAATAAATGAAATTAGAAATGAAAAAGAAGACATTATAACTGATACTACAAAAATACAAACTATCATAAGAGACCATTACGAGCAACTATATGCCAAGAAATTGGATAGCCTAGAAGAAAGGGGTAAATTCCTAGAAATATACAACCTATGGAGACTGAATCATGAGGAAATAGAAAATCTGTACAGACTATTAATGCGTGAAGAAATTGAATTAATAATCAAAAACTTCCCAACCAAGAAAAGCCCAAGACCAGATGGCTTCACTGGTGAATTCTACCAAATATTTAAAGAAAAATTAACACTAATCCTGCTCAAACTCTTTCACAAAAACAAAACAAAATAAGAGGAGGGAACGCTCCCAAACTTATTTTTCTAGGCCAGCATTTCCCTGATACCAAAGCCAGATAAAACTGCAAAAAAAGAAAATTACAGATGAACAACACTGATGAATATAGATGCAAAAATTCTTAACAAATTACCAGCAAATTGAATTCAACAGCATATTAAAAAGATAATTTACCACGATCAAGTGGAATTTATCCCTGGAATGTAAGGATGGTTCAACATATGCAAATCAATAAATGTGATACACTACATTAGTAGAATGAAGGATAAAAATCATATGTTAATCTTAGATTTTAAAAAAAGCATTCGACAAAATTCAGCATCCTTTCATGATAAAAACTCTTAACAAATTAGGTATAGAAGGAATGTATAACAACATAATAAAGGCAATATATGACAAGCCATAGCTAACATCATATTTATTTTATTTTTTTTAATTTTTTTTTTCGGATGTACATCATATTTCGAATTCTGTATACATTACCTCATGTTCACCACCTGAACACTAATTATAGTGCATCCCCTCACATGTGAACCTAATCACCCCTTTTGCCCTCCCCCCTCCCCCCTTCCCCAATGGTAACCACCAGTCCAATCTCCAATGCTATGTGGTTTTTTTTTTTTTGTCGTTTTTATCTTCTACTTATGAGTGAGATCTCCCTCTGACTTATTTCACTCAGCATAATAACCTCAAGGTCCATCCATCTTGTCACAAATGGCCGGATTTCGTCATTTCTTATGGCTGAGTAGTAGTCCATCGTGTATAAATACCACATCTTCTTTATCCATTCGTCCCTTGATGGGCACCTAGGTTGCTTCCAAGTCTTGGCTATTGTGTATAATGCCGCAATGAACATAGGGGTGCAAGTATCTTTATGCCTTTGTGTTTTCAAGTTCTTTGGATAAATACCCAGCAGTGAAATAGCTGGATCATATGGTAGATTTATCCTTAATTTTCTGAGGATACTCCAAACTGCTTTCCATAGTGGCTGCACCAGTTTGCACTGCCACCAGCAGTGAACAAGGGCTCCCTTCTCTCCACACCCTCTGCAACATTTGTTGTTTCCTATCTTGTTAATTACAGATCAGTGGAACAAAATTGAGAGCCCAGAAGTAAACCCACACGTTTATGGACAGCTAGTATTCGACAAGGGAGCCAAGAGCATACGATGGAGAAAGGAGTCTCTTCAATAAATGGTGTTGGGAAAACTGGACAGCCACATGCAAATGAATGAAAGTAGACCATTCCCTTACACCATGCACAAAAATCAACTCAAAATGGATTAAAGGCTTGAATGTAAGACCCGAAACCATGAGACTTCTAGAAGAAAACATAGGCAGTATGCTCTATGACATTGGCCTGAGCAGCATTTCAAGTCCCATGTCTGACCAGGCAAGGGAAACAAAAGAAAAAATGAACAAATGGGACTACATCAAACTAAATAGTTTCTGCACAGCAAAGGAAACCATCAACAAAATGAAAAGACAACCTAACAATTGGGAGAAGATATTTGCAAACCACATATCAGATAAGGGGTTAATATCCAAAATATACAAGAACTCATGCAGCTCAACAACAAAACAACCAACAATCCAATTAGAAAATGGGCAAAAGATCTGAACAGAGATTTCTCCAAAGAAGATATACGGATGGCCAACAGGCATATGAAAAGATGCTCAACATCATTAGCTATCAGGGAAATGCAAATCAAAACTACAATGAGGTATCACCTCACTCTGGTCAGAATGGCTATAACATCATATTTAAAAGTGAAAAGGTAAAATCTTTTCTTCTAAGATTAGGAACAAGAGAAGTTTACCCACTCTCACCACTTCTATTCAACATAGTACTAGAAGTCCTACCCACAGTAAAGGCAAGAAAAGGAAATAAGAAGCATTCAAATCAGAAAGGATGAAGTAAAATTGTCTCTGTGCGCAGATGACATGATCTTTATATAGAAAATTGTAAAGACGACCAAAAAACTGTTAGAACCAATAAATGAATTCAGTAAAGTTACAGGATGCAAAATTAACATACAAAAATCAGTTGTATTTCTATATACCAACAATAAACTATCTGAAAAATAAAGAAAACAATTCCATTTATAGCACCATCAAAAACAATAAAATACTACAAATAAATTTAACCAAGGAGATTAAAGACCAGTACGCGGAAAACTATAAGACATTGATATAAGAAACTGAAGAAGACACAAATAAATGGAAGTATACTCCATTTTCATGAATCCGAAGAACTAATATCATTAAAATGTTCATACTACCCAATGCAATCTCTATGAAAATTCCAATGCCATTTTTCACTGAAATAACCATTTAGAAAAAACAATCCAAAAATTTGCATGGAGCCACAAAAGATTCCAAATATTTAAAGCAATCATGAGAAAGAACAAAGCTGGAGGCATCACACTTTCTGATTTCAAACTATACTCTAAAGCTATAATAATCAAACAGTATGGCAGTAGCATAAGAACAGACACATAGACAAATAGAACAGCATAAGGTGCCCGGAAATAAGTCCATGGGTATATGTTCAACCAATATTTGACAAGGGAGCAAGAGTACACAATGAAGAAAGGATAGATTCTTCAATAAATGATACTGAGAAAATTGGATATCCCCATGGAAAAGAATGCAACTAGACCCCTATCTTACACCATTCACACAATTAAATCAAAACAGATTAAAGACTTAAATGTAAGATCTGAAACTGTAAAACTCCAAGAAGGAAACATAGGGGAAAAACTTCTTAACATCAGTCTCAGCAATGTATTTTTGTAAATGACACCAAAAGCTAAAATCAAAAAGTGGGACTATATCAAACAAAAAGCTTCTGCACAGAAAAGAAACAATCAACTAAATGAAAAGGCAACCAATGGAATGGGAGAAAACATTTGTAAACCATATATCTGATAAGTGGTTAATATCCAAAATACATCAGGAACTCATACAACTTAGTAGCAAAACAACAAATAATCTGATTGAAAAATGGCTTAAGAACCTGAATAGATATTTTCTAAAGATGACATATAAGTGGACAACAGGTACATAAAAACACTCTCAATGTCACTAATCATCGGGAAAATTCAGATCAAAATCACAAAGGGATATCACCTCATACCTTTCAGAATGGTTATTATCAAAAAGACAAGGTAATAAGCATTGGTAAGGATGCAGAGAAAAGGGAATTTTTGTGCACTGTTGGTGGAAATGTAAATTGTTATGGCCACTATAGAAAACAGTATGAAGTTCCCCAAAAAATTAAAAATAGATCCGCCATATGATTCAGCAATCCCACTTCTGGGTAAATATCCAAAGGAGACAAAAATCAATATCTCAAAGAGATATCTACACTCCCATGTTCACTGCAGCATCATCCACAATAGCGAAGACACAGAAACAACCTAAGTACCCATCAACAGATGAAGCACGGTGATATATAAAGTGATAAAAGACAGTGTGATATATATAATGGAATATTATTCAGCCATGAAAAGAAGGAAATCCTGCCATTTGAGACAACGTGGATGAACTTGAGGGCGCTATAGTAAGTAAAATAAATCAAACCGAGAAAGACAAATACTACGTGATCTCACTTCTATGTGGAATCTACAAAAGTTGAACTCATAGAAACAGAGTAGATTGGTGGTTTCCAGGGGCTATGGAGTAAGGGAAAATGGGAGATATGAGTCAATTATCAATTATAAAATTAATAAGTTTTAGGGATCTAATGGGCAGAATGGTCACTATAATTGACAATATTTTACTGTATACTTGAAATTTTCTAAGAGAGTAGATTTTAAGTGTTGTCATCACACACAAAAAATAACTATCAGGTGATGGATGTGATACCTAACTTTATTGTGGTAATCATTTCTAAATACCTATGTATTTACCCATACATATATAAAATCAAGTTGAACATCTGAAATTTATACAGTGTTATCTGTCAGTTATACCTCAATTTGGAGAAAATTTGGAGGAAAAATGCATAGTAAGTCTTTTAATTAAATTAACTCCATGGCCAGATGTACAATTGACTAAAGAATGACACTTCATTGGTTACAGACTCAGTTCACTTACCACCCAGATTTGGTCAGCCACACCTGCTCCCTAAAGCATAGGCCACTTGATCAGTAGTGGGTCCTGGCTACCATCACTGTGTCCTCATTAATGTCACCTCAGCCTGTTCAGACTCCTCCACAACACACACAAATTAATGCACTTCCTATAAGTTAATAACCTATAGGTTATTCACTAAGTTCTTAGAAAAAGCTAGCTTGTGTTCAGCTGATATCCTAAAGAACTCTTTCTCCCACCATCACACTCAATTTTTCACTTATGAAATACTCATTTAAGGAAGAATAGGAAACACCTAATGTGTTCATTTGCCCTCACAGCTCTTCCTTTAAAAATCTATTCTAATTTTTAAAATTATGATTGTTGCAAAAGTATCTATAATGAAACTATTTCAATTTTTTTTCTTTTTTAACTTTTTCTTTTGCTTTTTCCTAATTCTTTAACATTATTACATGTATGGTTTCAGCAATATTTGAAAAAAATTTGACAATTTGCTGAGAACAGGCACTACAGCATTAAAAGGTCTAAAAGAAGCTGCACAAAGAATAGATGTGCAGTGAAATTTATAAAAATGTGCACTGACATTTTAAGAGAAGGCTATATTGTATTTTTTTAAAATACAACTAAGGAATGTTAAATAATCTGAATCTCATTCTGCCTGCCTCACACTTGAACTTCCTTCTCATTATCTCAAATGAATTGTTTTGTGAACTTTTGTCAGGCTCACTCAAGCTCTGCTAATGTTTTACTGATGTTTTGATTCAGTGTACCAGATATTTGATCTTTTCTCACATTTTCAAACATCTATTTGAGCTGCATGGGATTTGTTTCCATTACTTTTCTCAGAATGTGCCTAAGTTTGGATAGTAAAAACAAGATATTCATTCACTCTTGATCGTCTTATTAATGGAGAAAAGAAAAGGGTACAAGCAATTTAAATTACAGCTAATACCAATGCTATGTGGATCTAATTTTATAAAGAAGTTTAAAAATTATAGTCAAATATAAATAAAGGTGGTCTTCTGTGAATTTTCTTCAAATAAAATGACCAGGTTCTGCATAATCCAACTTTACCTGCCTTACCCAGCTTATCTCGTGGCACTTCCTCCAGTTCTGTCTGCATTCATATTTTGAAGATGCAGAGTGTCTTCCCATCCAAAGCCCCTTGGACATGTTTTTGCTTCTGCTAGAATGTTGTTTCTACTCTCTCCTCTTTCATGTATTGAATCCTTCTCTTTCAAAGTTCAAACCAAACATTACTTCCTCAATGTTGTCTTTCAATGGCTGTATATTAGTTAGGTTCTTCAGAGAAACAGAACAGAAAGGATGTATGTATAAAGAGAGAAAGAGATTTATTATAAGGAATTGCTTTACTCAGTAGTGGGGACTGCCAAGTCCAAAGTTTGCAAGGCAGGCCTACAGGCTGGAGACCCAGGGAAGAGTTGATGTTGTGGTCTTGAGTTCAAAGGCAGTCTGGAGGCTTTCTTTCTTCCTTGCAGACCTCAGCCTTTTTCTCTTAAAGTCTTCAATTGATTGGATGGGGCCCTCCCACATACGGAGGTTAATTTGCATTACTCAAAGTCTACTATTTAAATGTTAATCTTACCTAACAAATACCTTCAGCACAATATCTAGACTAGTGTTTGACCAAATATCAGGTACCATGGCCTAGTCAAGTTGACACATAAGATTAACCATCACAGATTGACAATTCTCCAATCACAATTTAGCCAAGATTCCCTGTTACAAGCTTCTATTACTGTCATTATTTTTCTTTGTAGCATCTATAATAATTGTAATTCAATGGCCCCTTATGTAATTACTCATGTAATGTATTTTTCCATCTCTGGAGTGCTATGTCTATTAAACCAAAGATCCTATTTATCAGTTGTGTCATATTTATAGATGAATACCTAATAAACATTCTGTCATTTACTGAATACGTTTTACAGAGTCACTGCTTAGTAGCGGGCACTGGGGATTTAACAATAAAAAAGACATAATCTCTACCCTCGTACCGCATAGTAAGAAAGACAGACAAGTAAATAGGCCATTTCAATGCAGTGTGAAAAGTGCTTGATTGGGTTCTGTGAGAAAATCCAGAGAAGGGGCACTGAACCTAACCTGGAGGTTTAGCAAGGTCTCTCAGAGAACGAGGTGTCTAAACTGAAGCCTCAAAGAAGAGCAGGATTTAACCAGGCAAAGTCACACTCAGCAAAGGGGAAAAGCAAGCCACAGGTGAAAACATACTTGGAATATTGATGAAATTTTAGAATTCTGTATGGCAGGAAAGTATGTTAGGGGTAAACAGAGTGACAAGTAGCTAAAGTGAAATGTTGGGACGAGGGTGAAATCACAGTGCTAACTTTTACTAAGTATTAACTACGTGCTACATTGATTTTACAAACATTATTTCTTGTACTCAAGTGGATATTATTACTCCATCTCAATGCTAAAACTAAAGTGATTAAGATCATAGAAGTGGTAAGTGGTCCAATCAGTGTTTGAACCCAAATCAGCTTGATTTCAGAGCCCATGGCCTTTCTACCTCAATTCAATGTCTCACCAACGCCCAGCTTGGGAAGCATTGGTTAGCCAGTGTTCCCATTCTAACCCTTTACCTCAGTCTCACCTACATGTGGCTTATGAGAGGATAGAATTTCAAATTAGACAGAATTTTACTCTCTTCCAGGACTGACTATATTTTAGCACCTTTGTTTCAATTACATCTAAGGAAATGATTAAATAAAAAGAATAGTGTCAGTAACCTCAGTTATGAAATTTATAGCAGATAAACCAAAATATGGAACCTAGATGAACTCTGCTCTTGAAGTGTGAAGTAATATTGATGCTGTCCTGCTCTTTACTAGAGTTATATTCCTGGCTCCCCTTCCTCCGTGTAAAGTCCCTCTGATGATTCTACTAGGTAGTGCTCATGTGACTCGTTGGTAGAGTGTCTTTTTGATTCATTAAAACTGTCAAATATTTGTCTACATTAAAGCCTTTCACGTTTTGCCTACATTAATTTTTTCAGAGTTCAGAACTTTTATTTGGCATTTTCAATGAATTTTTTGGTCATAGTAGTGAAGACTCATATTGTACCCATTGAAATAATTATTACTTAAATAGTCCCTAAACTTGACCTTAGAGTATTTGTTATGTAGAGCGATATACAAATGCTTATGTAAATACAGGATTTTAATTCTTAACATTATTCTTATTTTAAAATAGTCAAAAATGTAAAAAAAAAAACCCAAGTTTTCCAAAGAGTCATTTAGTCAACAAAGTAACTATCCAACCCTTGGCAAGCACTGGGCTAGGTAGTGTACACAAAAATAAAAAGGACAGTTGAATTCTAGGGTAATTTGTTCTACTAAACAGATTAATTTATCTCTGTCTTTCCCCATACCCACCAGTGTAAAAAGCAGTTAATTCATGTTGGAAACACTAAAAGCCCAGTGGATTGGTTAGGCATAGAACTGAAAAATGAGAGGGTTGGTTGAAAATTTCTCTAAGGACCTATTGGACCCCCTAGTCTCCTCTTATCAAGAAGCCTTGCTCATAACTCTCCATTACACCATCAGTAAAATATAGGCTTTCTTTTGGAGAAATTTAGTCAAAGAGTTTCAAGAGCTGGCAATCCCAGGCACACTTGAAGGTGGGGATGGGTAGGGAATAGCTAGTTGTTCTAAAAATGGGGAGATAAGTGAAAATCAATATGCTGAGTGAAGAAACCTTAAACCCGCTGGCACTGCATGGCTCCATAACATGAGCAACCCACTAGATACACGAGAGGCAGTATATCTAAAGATTCTCCCCAGGCCCCAGGGGAAAGCACGACATACACTGACACGTGGGAGTCATCCAACAAAGCAGCTGATACCTCTTTAAAAAAGTAGACCAGTTTTAAAGCCCCAACCCCACAAACATAGCTTTTTATAGGAATATGTTATATCACTTTTAGGTCACAACACATCACCGTATACCCTAAAAAAGTCCCCACTATGAAAGACAGGGACCAACAGAAAAAAAAAAGTGTGGGGACTCAAAATTAGAATGAAACAGAAACAGCACAAGAAATAGAAGAAAACTCCAAAATAAATTAAAAAGTAATTGATATCAGGGCCAGCCTAGTGGCTCAGCAGTTAAGTCTGCACGTCAGCTCGGGTGGCCAGGGGTTCGCCAGTTCGGATCCCAGGCAGAAACCTATGCACCGCTCATCAGGCCATGCTGTGGCAGGCGTCCTACATATAAAGTGGAGGAAGATGGGCACAGATGTTAGCTCAGGGCTAATCTTCCTCATCAAAAAGAGGAGGATTGGCAACAGATGTTAGCTTAGGGCTAATCTCTCTCAAAAAAAAGGTAATTGATATCTTTACAAATATAAAGAAGATATTGAGGCCAAGAATGAAAAAGGGAGGCCAAAAAATATAAGCAAAGAATAAGAAAGAAACTAAAAGAAACATAGTGGAGGATCTCCACTTTTGACAATGGTAGACTGCATTGCTTTGAAACGACTATCTCACTCCAATAACTAGAAAAAAATGGGACAATTATTTCTTTTAAACTTTATAAGCATCAGAAGGCTCTCAACATTGCAAGAATTTTCAGGACCAAGAAAGCAAGAGAAACTTGGTGAGCCTGGCAATTCTTTTCACTTTCAGTCATTTCCCAAATCAAAATGGCAGCTGAGAGGCTGAGAATCTAAGCACCTTTTCCTCAGGCTCACAAGAGTAGGAGGGAAAATGAGAATCTGCCAAAGATGCCAAAGTCTGATAAACATATCACACTTTGAGTTTTGATCATAAAAGACTATAGTCTAGGAATAAGTGTGAAGCAGAAATATACTGAGCACTGTTAGAGACTGAAAGCCAGCATTACCCCAATTCCCTGATTGCACTGATGCAATCTGTGATTACATGTGTCTGTAACCTGGCTGTCTTGCAGAAACAAAAGTAAATCTTCTCTAGATGACTATAATTTTGTCAAGAGCTTCAAAATATCTCTACAATTTTTGATGTGCAATTTGTTATATGCCATAAAAAAATGAACATGGCATATAAAGACTTGACTGAAAACCAAGAAAATAATTGCTGATAAAAACAAAATAAAGCCACATAATGGAATTTTTGGAAACACACTTTAAATATAGCTATGATTCACACATTCAAAGAATTAGAAGAAAATATGATGAATTTTGAGAAAACTAAAAACTTTAAAAGAATCAAATGGAAATTCTAGAACTGAAAAGTACGTAAGAACTCAACATATAGGTTTAGGAGACTGATATACATAACTTAAGAGAAAATTTAAAAATTGAAAAGTAGATCTGAAAAAAAAATCCATCTCAGATAGATAAAAGAATGGAAAATACATAAAGATATGTGAATAGGGTTAAAAGTTCCAAAGTATACGTAACTGGAATCCCAGAAGGAAAAGAGAATAAGGGAGAAGCCATATTTGAAGAGAAAAAAGAAGAAAATATTCTAAAACTTATATGAAAATAAAGCCAATAGATTCAAGAATTGCTATGAGCCTTATGTGACTTAAATATAACCCAAATTTTTAAATAATAAAAAATATTTATTTTTTTAATTGAGTAAACTTTTAAAAATAAAGTTAGAAAACCTAGGCGTATCGTACTAAACCTGGTAAAAAAAAAACAAAGATACAGAAAAAAACCATAAAGAGAATCAGAGAAAAAGAAGACAAAATCTTCAAAAGAGCAAAAACACAGTAAGAACTATTTCTTATTAGAAGAAATAGAAGCTAGAAGATAGTAGATTGATATTTCCATGTACTAGGAGGTAAAAAACAAACAAACAGAAACTATCAATCTATAATTCCATAGCCAGTCCAAATAACTTTTTAAAATGAAGACAAAAATAAAATTATTTTCAAGTCAGCAAAAACTGACAGAATTTATCACCATCAAGTTAGAGATGCTTAAAATGTGTTTTTACTCATAAGGAAAATGACCCCCAAAATGCAGGATGTAATAAAAAGCAGATCAAATATAAAACATGTGGGTAAATCAAAATGACTCTTGACTATGTTTTCAATAATAATAATGTATCGTGGTGTCTAAACTAAATATTGAATTACAGTGCAAGACAATTTCATAAAAGTCAAGATGGAGATAAATGACATTAAAATGTTTTAATTTCCCTACATTAAACGTAAAAGCATCATTTATATTAGATTTCAGTAAGGCAAAGTTGCATATTATCATCTCTAGGTTATTCATTATAACTAGCAAGTCAACTCACTTGTAAACAAAGTTTAAAAACATCCTACATAAATAATTATCAAATCAAATTCAGCTATAGAAAAGACATCATAATCACACTGGGTTAATTACAAAAATAAATCCATAGCAGAGTGCTTATTAAAGACATGAAAAGCTTTCTCTTTGAAATCAAGAATGAAACAACATATCCACTATCACCAGTTCTATTCCATATTATACTGGAAGTCCTAACTGGTATAGTAAGGAAAGAACAAAGAAACATAATTTTGGAGAATTGGAAAGGAAGAAATAAAATTGTTACTATCCACAGATTATATAAAATATATTTTTAACTCCAAAAAGTTCTAAATGAATTATTAGCATTAATAAGTGAATTTTAAAAGGCTACTGAATTCAAAATCATTATTTTAAAGTCAATTGTATTTCCAAACACTGGCAAGCAACATTTAGAAAAAGAATTTTTAATAAACATAACATTTAAAATATATCATTAAAAACAAAGCAATAAATCTTATAATGGATGAAAAAGATTTCAACAGAGTAAAACAGCAAAAATATTAATAAAAGAAACTAAAGAAATTCTCAATAAATGGGAGAATGCAGATATTTATGGATTGAAAGAGTATGTATTTTAGTTCTCCTCAAAGTAAAGTATAGACTCAAAATAATCCCAATCAAAATCTCAGTTTTTTAGAAATAAAAAGTCAGTTCTAAAATTTATGTAGAAAGGCAAACTCTCAGAGGAAGAAAAGCGGAGAATTTACACAGTTAGATATCGAGACTTGAAGTAGTCTACACTAAGTAAAATATTGAAGTACTGATGCAAGGATAGATGCAGAGATGAAAGAAACACAAGAATCCAGAACAGTCTACACAAATGGAGACATATGATTTATCATAAACTGGCACTGTAGCACAGTGGAGAAAGGATGTTCTTCTCAATAAACGAGGCAGGTTAACTGTAAATCTATATGGAAGAAAAATAATAAAACTTGGCCGCTACCTCACACCTTACATAAAAATAATTCCAGGTGGATTGTTACTCTAAAAGGAAATATAAAATCTTCAAGATGACTGAAAAAAACTTCATGAATTTGGGGTAGCTAAATTTTTTTGACTAAGACAAAATAGCACTGGACTCGGCGGAAATAGATGATAAACGGACTACGTTAAAATTAAGAACTCTGTTCAACCGAAGACTCCATTAAGAGAGGAAAAAAAAAGCAAATCAGTCAGTGAGAGAAGATAATTGCAATATGTTTAATGGATAAAGGACTCATATTGAGAATGTATAAAAATTCTAATATACCAATAAGAAACAATAATTAATCCAGTAGAAAAATGGGATAAGAATGGAAAAATGAATGGCCAGCCATCTCAAAAGGAAAGATATCCAAATGACCAATAAATATATGAATAGCTTTTCAACTTCACCAATTATCTGGGAAAAGAAAATTTTTAAACGGTGTAAGATAGCACTACAAACTGACAAGCAGGGCTACAAATTAAAGCACTGCCCATACCGTGTGTTTGAAAGGATATGGAGCATCTGGAACTATCATACACTACTCAGGGGCTTGGGAATTCATGCAACCATTTTGGAAAATTCATTGGTAGTGTTGATAAACTATAAACATACACACATTTGGACCCAGCAATTCCACTCCAAGAAATGTACCATACATGCACAAAAAATGTATACATATAAACAAGAATATTCAAAGCAGCATTATTCACATCAAACACTGAAAACAACCCAAGAGTTCACCAACTGTAGAATGAATATATAAATTATGGTATATCTGTACAATGTGCACTTTAAAATCATACAGCAATGAAAGTTAATCAACTACTCGTGGATGAAATAACAATGAATATATCTCACAAATGTAATTTTAAGATGAAAGAAGGTAGACGAAAAAGTACGAACTATATGATTCCATTATTATCAAGTGGGTTTTTTTGGTACAATCATATTTTTATTCCTTATTTTCAAAGTAAAAATGTACATATTTAAAGCGTACAATATGCTGTTTTGACATACATACACATAGTGAAATGATTACGACCATCAAGCTAATTAACAAATCCGTCTCCTCACACAGTTAGGTGGGGGAGATTTATGGGGGGGTTGAGAGCCTCTGATATGTAATATGAACTTTTGGGGGTTTTTTTAAAGCTAATCTATGGTATTAGAAGTGAGGATGGTGATTACCTTTGGGAATGAGAGAAGGGACTGTGATGAAAACAGACATGAAATGTCATGAGGGGCATTTCATTTCCTGACTTGAGTGATGGTAACAAGCTGTCTTCACTTTGTGACAGTTCTTTGAGCTGTACACTAATGATTTGTGCACTTTTGGACTTCAGCAAAAATCTTCAAAAGATGCAAAACAACAACGGAGATAAAAATTCAACAATGAAAGTGCTGGAAATAAAGTTGAGAAACCTTCCCAGAAAATTGAAAAGAAAAAGATATGGGGGCCAGATAAGAAAATAAGAGTAACAGTCCAGAAAACTCAATCCGTCAGGATGTCCTGAAGAGAGAACAAAAGGAGAGGAGGAATGCATGTTTAAAATAGTATTAATAGGGGCCGGCCTGGTTGCATAGTGGTTAAGTTCGCATTCTCCGCTTCGGCTGCTTGGGGTTTGTGGGTTTGGACCCTGGGCACGGACCTATACACCACTCATCAAGCCATGCTGCAGTGGCATCCCAGATATAAAATAGAGGAATGTTGTCACAGGTGTTAGCTTGGGGACAGTCTTCCTTTGGAAAAAGGAGGAAGATGGGCAACAGATGTTAGTTCAGGGCCAGCCTTCCTCACCGAAAAATAAATAAATATATATATATATATATAAATAGAATAAATTTTCCCAGAAGTAAAGGAAAAATATTCAAGAATGCTTACCTGGTATTTAGAGGAATAAATGAAAATAAACCTACTCTGGGTCAAATCATTGTAAAATTTCAGAGGATAAATAATAAAGAGAAAATTGTAAAAGACTTTGTGGGAAAAAAAATGATTTGTATACAAGACTTGAGAGGCAAGATAGTATCGTGCTTTTCAGTAGTAACCCATTAAGTCATATTTCATTTAGAAATGTCCACCCAGTCAAAATTATTGTCAGGAATAAAATAAAGATCTTTTTAGACATACCAAATCTCATATCCTCTTTCTAGGGAAACTATAGAAAGATGTGCAGCTAGTACCAAATGAGGGCATGCAGCAGCAAAGAGGAAAACTGAATACCAGGCACAGAACACAGGAGCTCCAACCAGAGGAACAGGACGGGGGAGTCCCAGAACGACAACCTCTCAGGAGAACTGGAGAACATCCAGTCCAGACTGGAGCAGAAAGATGGAGAGACTGCAGAGAGACGACTCCAAGAAAAAGGAGGAGGAGCAAGAGTTTTAATATATATGGATTTGCATAAAATATTTTAGACTTTTAATGAAAACTTAGGTAAAAATAAGTGATGGCATAGAAACCTAAACAAAAAGAAAAAAAGCGATTATTTATTACAGGAAAAACTGAATAAAAAACAGAAATGCAATCTATAATACATATTTGAGCAGGAAATGATACTTACGCAGCTATAATAATGTGAATGTTGAATATTGATCTAAATAACTGGAGGAAAGAGAGCTATCTTTATCTCCTCTAATAGGAAGTCAATTTTACATCTAAAATTGATGAGTGGGAAGTATGAGTAGAAGCACGTTACTTCATATAAAGTTGCAAATTTAGGGAGGGGTCTTGGAAATACTGATGACTGACACAAATATCTATTTTCCTTTATAGAAAGACGTAATATATATTACACTTATATATATTATAAATGTATATTTTTAAGTATATAGATTTATAACTATATATGTATATTATAAAATGTAATATATATGCATTGCTTTGGTAAGAATAACTTAAAAATAAGACATTGTCCCTGCTCCCAAGTGGATCCTAATTTTGTCTATATCTCTGAACCCTCAGTCTTCACAACATTTTTATTTTTTTATTTTATTTTATTTTCTCTAGGAAGATTAGCCCTGAGCTAACATCTGCTGCCAATCTTCCTCTTTTTGCTGAGGAAGACTGGCCCTGAGCTAACATCTGTGCCCATCTTCTCCTACTTTATATGTGGGACACCTACCACAGCATGGCTTGCCATGCGGTGCCATGTCCCTACCCGGGATCCGAACTGGGGAACCCAGGCCACCGAAGTGGAACGTGCACACTTAACTGCTGCTCCACCCGGCTGGCCCCAACACAACATTTTTAAGTCTCATTAATGTGGACAATATTTAACACCACCAAACACTATAGATGTTTCTAGGTATTCACTCAAGAAACTTTCAAAACTTTTATCTCTGAGATGGTGTGCTGGCAATTCAGAGCAGCTACCTCCAGATGGTGGCGATGTCTTACTTTCTGGTTATCCAGGCATGGTAATATAAATATTTACCTTGTCCCCTCACTTAAAATAGCTTCGTTGTTCACTTTAATGAATACGGGATTTCGATTTCCATTTACTATACAGCAGTTAAAATTCAGATGTCGCACAGTGGCAGCCAGCATTAGAAGTATAGATCTGGGGAAAGGTCCCTGCCGTGTTTATACCCAGCCTCCCAATCGCTGTCCTACCTCCCTAAGCTCTCCCTTCATGTATTTACCTCACCTGCCTGATCCTCAAGATTATTGCTTTCAGAATTCATTGAAAAGTAACCCTAGGTCTAGACTACTGCTTTGCCCCCATTAATGCCACTTTGATGGGAGAGGCCGTCTTGTATCATTAGCTTTATCAAGCCGGGTATCACAACTGCTATTTCTTTGGAGCATGAGCCATAACTATGCAACTCACACCTCACAGTTAGATCTGATTTATGTACCCAGCACACAAAAAGGGAAATCCTTGCATCCAGCTTTTGCTTTCAAGATTACTAATCTATCCTTTCTTCATGCTTTCCTCTATTTTATTTTGCTGTTTACGTTTATTTAAATTCGGAACTTCAAGTCCTATAAATCCTTTGAATTTTGCTGTAGAGGTAGGAATTAGTGATTTATAAATATTACAATTCTATTTCAATCAAAGGGTGCATTTTCAGTAGAAAAACTAAACGAAGTCAGTCAAAAGGCATTGTTTTTATCGCTAGATTCACCTTAAGTGCCACAAGTATCTGCCTGTATAGTTTAGTACCCTAAAGAAGTATTATTTCCATCTAGCCAGAAATGCAGGCACAAAAGTCGACAGCAGTGCTATCCAACAGAAATATCAGTGAAGATGGAAATGTTCTGTATCTGCACTACCTAATGTTGTAGCCTTTAGACACATGTGGTTATTTAACACTTAACACGTGAATCATGCAACTAAGTAATTGAATTTTAATTTACTTTTCACTTTAATTAATTTTAAATTTAAATAGCACGTTTGACTAACGGCTATCAGATTAGACAGTGCAGGTTCATAGGCTAAAATTAGTATGAAAGTATTTTCAATGTGTGATCAGGAGGAGAAAATACTGCAAGCTCTCTCCCAGTCTTGGGGCACTATGGTGTGCATTAGCACAGTAAAAGCCCTGAGGAGGGCGATATAAGAGAAACATCACTTCCCAAACATATTCTGCCAAGGAGCCCGCAAGTATGAGTTACTATGTCATGAAACTTTTATTGGCGGGAACGAGTTTTGGAAAATGCAAATATGGAAGTTGAACCTAATAAATTAATAGTATTTTTTGTGAGAAATACAACAAGTTCAGAAATATGTCTAAAAGGAAACTAATTAGATGGCACATGGGCTTTGAACTCAGACTGCCTGGGTTCAAATTCTGGCTCTGTCACATACTGGCTGTGTCACTTTGGGCCAAGTTGCCTAAACACTCAGTTTCCTCATCTGTAAATGGAGAGGAAGATGAGTACTTATTTCATGGGACTATTTTGAAAATAAGTGTTAGAACTTACAAACTATTTAGAACTATTCCTGGCATATTGAAGTTGTCAAAAAACACTAGCAATTGTTGTAATCTGCTGTTCTCTGGCAAGGCTTTTTATTTATCATTCGCTATGGTATCGACGTGTCTATAATAAACATAACTATCAATATGATGATGTGTTAGTCAAAGAGGCCATTATACTCATTCCCTCCACCTTTGCTATAAACATTTGAATTAGGTGGAAGAACTCAAACCTTTAAATGTGGAAAGAGAAACAGCTACTTAAAAATTGCTGACAAAGATTTTATGGAGAAAGTTAAGAAGTTTCTCCTATAAAAGTCTTTAAAATGAGACCTATCAAAGATTGACCTAAAAATGCAAGTAGGTCTTCTTACCTGGCTTACCTTACCTGTGTGAGGGCACGTAGAGCAGCTATTTCAATTCGGGCAGAGAAAATCAGAGTAAGTAAAGAAATAGCCATCTGGGGAGATATCAAGTTTCCCTCTTTACCTGAACCTCAGCCATCCCAATGCATTCTAGAAACTGAGATTTTTAGTTATAGGGAGACCCAAAATTGTTCTTCATATTTTATAATCATTGAATTTCACTGCAATGTGAGGTACACAATGACAATAAACAAATGGCTATTTATTCTGATCAACAATTGATAGTGACTGTTAGCAGAGAGCAGTATGACACACACGTAGATATATTGATATCATTCAGCTTGGAAGACTGAATAATTATAGGTATTTTTCAAAGTTTGTTTTTTTTGTCCATTCTCCTCTTGTAATAACTGCCCTCTTCTCATAGCCATTCCCTCTTAAGCCACAGGGCAATGAGGGTAACTAAGAATGTCTTTTGCAAACATTTGTATTTACTTCATTGTATTTATGAGATGCTGCAGTTGCTTGGCTAAGGGGTACCTTTATTAAATTCTCATAATTCAGTCAAGGTAGGTGTTAGATCAACACAAATTAATAAATTTTTCCATCTTTCAAGATCTTGCAAAGCTGAGATTTGAAAGTATTGCCTCTGCAGAAGTGACCAAAAAGAAAAAAAAAAATCAACAACTAAGTGACAAAAGAAAAAGAGCCTCCTTTACAATAGCTTCGTTCCCAAGGCAAACATTCCACTTATAAGTATTCCCTATTTCTTAAGGTTTAAAACAAAATTAATGATGACTGTATTTTTGCTTCCTTAAACATGCTTAGCTGGTGTTTAGAAATAAAGAGCCCTCTGAAATTAGAAAAAACTAGAATTACAGGACCTTCTAAGTGCAAAAACCTATGGAGCCAACATATGCTCATCAGCACTGTAACATTTCATGGCGCATTGGTTCTGAGCAAATGTGAGAAGCATGAAAGTTTGTCACTGACAGTGGTCTAATTGTCGAGTTAATCCATGAAACGAGACGCTATCTCCTCTGACTCAGTGTTCTAGGGCTACTTCTCAGTCTCCTAAGGATTCTAGCTCCCACTTGGAATTCAGCCTGCTGGCGTGGGGAGCTCTGGCAAGGGTCTAGTGGACCAATTGAATTGACTGCTTTGTTTGTTCAAGTAAGCAAAGCCTGCATAAGGCTGTCTGAGAATCTAGGCCATGGTTGTAAGAAGGATAGCAAAAGGGCGTGTTCAACCCCAGTCCACCAGTATATCAGGTAAGGTTATAAATAAGAAAACAAATCACAAAGATTTGTTTTCCAGTAAAAAACAAAGAGGACTCTAAAGCTCTAAGGGACCCAGTGCTAGATAGGCTAAGTATGTTATGATTAGATTATTTCATTCATGCATTCATTTATCCATTAATTCAAAACTGATGATTAAGCATTTCCTTTGTGCTAGGTGTTGGTGATAGATAGTGAATGACGTGCACTAAGAGACAAAATATCTACATCTTTCCATAGTAACAATTCAATCACAGTAATGAGAGAAGTTCAAATAATGCGCTGGGCTTCCCTCTCGTATATTGGGAAATACAGAATCAGAACTTCCAAGTTAAAACAGACCTTAGAGGGCATGTGGGCCATCATCCCATACAGATGAGAAAACTGCAGAAAGCTCAAAGCCTTGCTCAAATGTATGTAGCTGTGTCATTCACTGGTGACACCCAATTAGATCCCAGGTTTCTTGAGTCTGAGTCTAGGACTTTTTCCACTCTAAAATACTTTTCTGTGCTCTTTTATGAATAGTGACCCTCTCCATCACCTTTAGATCATTTAACTCAAGGAATGACTCAAATCAGACAAGAATAGAAGAGTTGTATCTTGAAAGAACACTAAGTGAGATATTGGTAGTTAGAGGAAAGTTTGCTATATCCTTAAATCATTTCATTTGCGCAACTCTATCTGGGCAGAGAGCCAGCCCTGACTTTGTAGCTCCTGTTATCAGAGTTTCCTCTAAGTAGCAATATGGGAAGAAGAAAAGAAAAATTACTCCTCGTAGCCTAGCACTGTGCTCTAGACCTGGGATTGGTAAACTCTTCCACAAAGAACCAAATAGTATATATTTTAGACTTTTGGAACTAAACAAGCTCTGTGGCAACTACTCAACACTTCTCTTGTAGAATGGAAGCTGCCGGAGATCTAATATGTAAACAAGAGTGTGGTTGTCTTCCAATAAACCTTTATTTATGGACACTGGGTAAATATTTACAGATTTGTGTCCAGTATTGCCACGTCCACTAAGACATTGTCTATTATAATACTCAATGCTGCCCCTCAGATGTTTTTCTTAAATTCCTTTTGAAAAAATTTTTCCAGTCTCTATGATATTTTACTATAAACTTCTTAATGCAAGAGGCCCTTCCTTTTCCTCCCTTTGCATTATGAGCTAGAAGCTCCACAACAAATATCCTTGCAACTGAGCACGGCAAGCGCAGTTTCTATAGTTGAAAGCTGTGCATTTCTTCTCCTGCCCACCTTTAGCCTAAATGGCACCCAATTATATCAATCAGAAGTGTAACAAAAAGTTTCAGTTCTTTTCAAATCTAAAAGAATGATCTGTGGCAAATACGAAATGCCCTTACGAAGCAGAGCAAGGTAATTTGAAAAGAAAAAATGTAATGAGGTTCAGGTTCATGAAATGTGATATTGACAACAGCAGAAATAAATTGCTCCTATTTAACTGCAGTCCAGCTCAGAAGAGATGAGCATGAGCCATGCTCCAACAATGCAGCTGATGCCGGACCCTGAGAGACACACTCTATTAAGACCAGTGCTATTAAGGAGACAGACTTATACTGTAAAGTTGGAAGGGGTGGAAGGGGAGCCTCAATCTATACATCTCAGGGACTTGACAGCACTTGGCTTCTTATAAATCTGTCTAAGTAAAGTTATTAAGTGGCTGAGAAATGTACCATTGGCAGCCAACCTGGGACAACAATGGAAAATGGATAGCCAATAGACAAGACAGACAGGTAAAAGGACCAGGAAAGATGCTTGCTCACAGATTCTGAGAGGTAATAAACACTGCAAATGGAATTTGGGCTGCATCTTTCAGCACCAAGAAATAGTGGATTCTGAACAGAAACTAAATAGCTGCATTATCACCTGCTATTTCCTAAATATGGTTGAGTTAGAGGATCTGAATTCTATCGGAAAATTGTCTGAAATTTACTAGTTATAATAAATGTGCTGAACAAGGTCAAAAAAAAGACACCAAAACAAGACTCAAGGAAAGCTCACTCTTCATGAATTCCAAGAGAAAAATTAAGAATAATAAAAGTAGTACAGTGTATGCCTTACTTTCCAGTTCATGAAGCTTTACTATCCAATGTTTAAAATATAGGCAGTATAATCAATTAAGTAGAAAACTAGTTCTTCTTCTTTTTTTTTTTTTTTTTGGTGAGGAAGATTTGCCCTGAGCTAACATCTGTTGTCAATCTTCTTTTTGCCTGAGGAAGATTGCCCTTGAACTCACATCTGTGCCAATCTTCCCCTATTATTTGTGTGTGGGATGCCACTAAAGCATGGCTTCATGAGTGGTGTGTGGGCCTGCACCCGGGATCTGAACCTGCAAACCCCGGGACAAAGTGGAGCACATGAACTTAACCACTATATCACTAGGCTGCCTGAAAACTAGTTCTTCAGTAATGTGTGGAATAAGGCAGTAGTTTGACAATTTTACTTTTGCTGTCACTTAATCTAAGTTATGTTGAAGTATAACAAAGCACTCATTTTTTAGGTCACTTTTTAATTTTGCCGAAGTCTAAAGTGTCAAATACATGTGTGTCTCACCTTATGGAGTAGATCAGTGGAGAAATTTGCATAAAGAAATCATCTGTTGAATCTTATTTCCCATGCCTTATAATAAACAAACTAACAACCAAATTGAAGGCACGATGGTAAAATGGTAGAGCAAGTACTGGAGTGATATCAGGAATTCTGTGTTCAATTCCTGACTCTGCCACTAACTAGATGCAGGACTTTTAGCAACTGTATTTGCTTCACAACTTCTTCATCTGCAAAATGAATAGATGTGAATTTCTCTAAGAACACTTTCAACTGATGTTCCTGTGACTCTACGTTACAGTGAATATTTTATCCAAATGTTATAAAAGTATAACTTAAAAGCTGCATACAATTCAAAATTTAAAACCTTATTTTTGATTAAACATGGAAAAATAATTCATGTCATCACTGTGAGTTAATGCCAAGTGTCCACGTTTATTTTGTATATTTGAAATAATCCAAGGTCTAGCATGGAGGTCATTGGAAGGTAAAAGATGGGCTGTATCTTATCCCATAAATAAAGTGTTTCGATTGGCCTCAACTGCATAGACCAACAATAGGTTTTTAATTTTTAAAAACATGGAAACCTCTTGAAGAAAGAAGATCCAGAAACGTTGAGTCTTTATTCCTACATTGCAACAGTAAGCTAAGAAACGGCTGTTCTCCTGAGATAGTAAATGAACTCTTCCATTCATCATCATCCTCGCTGCTCCCTGTTGTCTCCAGATACTGAAGTCCCGTGTCAGTTGCCATTTATCATCACACCTGCACAGTCAGTTTTCTTAAAGCAGAGTAAAGAGAAAAATGAAATATTTGTTCGACTCATCTCTCTATCAAAATTTAAAAATAAAACTCTACCAACAGGACCATGGCTTTCAAGAGAATTGAAAGAATAGATACACCTTCTGAGAAGTAAAGACTATCACAACACACCTAACATGCAAATAAAATGATACAGAAAGAATTCAATTTACTCAATTAGAAGCATCATTTTGTAAGATTCCCTACCTTCTTCACCCATTTATGCTGCCTGCTTGGTCCTTGTAGGCATTTAATTTTGCAAACCTGATCTGAATAGAGAGCTACGGTGGTTTAGATGAAGAAAACCCAATAGATAGAAAAGTCATTGCACTTCTCTCGCATCCCTCTCCTGTGG
This sequence comes from Equus asinus, assembly GCF_041296235.1. Classification (NCBI taxonomy): domain Eukaryota; kingdom Metazoa; phylum Chordata; class Mammalia; order Perissodactyla; family Equidae; genus Equus; species Equus asinus. The sequence continues at coordinate 142,089,985 of NC_091790.1, read as the reverse complement.
GATTCAAATCACAGCTGAATTTTGTTTCCCAGTATTTTGTGTAAATTGTTGGCTTTTAAATAATAGATAATCCCAAACGTATAAACAGGAGCATGTGAAAGGATCATCCCCCCAAATTTCTGTGAACATTGCAAAGAGGCGTTTTTCAGCTCCAAGGGGGTGGATGTCTGTGAACTAAATGAGATGCATCCATGGAGTGATGTATACACTCCCTTTGTTGAGTAAATCAAGAGTGCCAGGATCCTCGCATATGAATGGAACTAGACTAGAATAACTAAGGTCTACATTGTTAGAAAAGTGAAAGGGAAGGGGGGCAATACATCTACTCCTCAAAGCATTTCTGAAAATTAATCCTCAAATCTAGCACAATGTTAAGTACCAGAAGAGGGGTGAGGGTGTATTTACTCCATTTTACTAAAGGCATAATATTTCCAAAAATTAATCTTCAAATACAGTAGCAGTTGTCACATGCATCTGACAATCAGAAGTGCTCCCTCTTATACAGATAACCCACCTGGGAACTCTAATTCAGAAGGCCTGGGCTGGGACCTGAGTTTCTACATGCCTTAAAATCCCCCCAGGTGATTTTGAGCATCATCCAGTTTGGGTAACTACTGAACTATTTTATATTACAGCTATTCTCAAGAATGAATTATATAAATGCTCACATTTGTGTACTTGTTTCTGGACGATGACACAGACTTATAAGCATCTTAGTAAGAACTCAGTGAAAATCTGTCTTCAACAGACCTAAGCGAAAGACCATTCTACTGACAACAGTAAAAGGAATCATTTGGAATTCATCTTTAAGTGTGATTTGTAGGAAGGTTGAATCCTATGGGATGCTTTCTTCATTTCTAGTAAATGATTTAATCCCCAACCAAAGTAAAGCATTACAATAATGTAATAATAGTAGCAATAAAGGTAGTAGCAAAAACTGAAAATTAAAATAATATAGCCATCCTTCGAGACTCAATATATGTCACATACAAACCTAGACATTGCACACATTTTTTTCTGTGTTAATCCTCAAAGTTACCCAATGAGATTGCTACTATTTTCCTCACTTTATAAACAAGGAAAATGAAGCTCAAGGAGATTCAAGAACTTGCAATTTAACTAGTAAGAGACAGGTGAGTTTCAACGTCTGTGATGTCCAAGTCCACGGTCTTATCCGCTTTCTGAGCATTTCTGGCTATAAAAGAAATGGGCATCTTTACAAGCCTAACTCAGTAAGGGGAGTAGGGAGGACCAGCACTGGAGAGATTTGAGCTCATTAATTTCTATCCCCGCTCTCCCCCCCTTGCCATAATTAGCCCTTCACCCATGCTGCCTGATTGAGTAGCTTCTGCGGGCTGTCAGACAAGGCAGCAGCAAGCAGCCTGTCATTGAGCTCCCATTTTGAATGAAAAGTAACCAAAAGTGTGAAAACTTTTTTATTTCATTTTAAAGTCTAAATTCATTTTAAGCTGTTGGATTATTTTCCCCTCACTAGCAGTATTGAAAAGTACTAAGTAGCCCATGAGTGCTCAGATTAAAAAAAAAAAGAAAATCCACATCCTATCTTATTGCTTTATTTTATCCTGTTCTTTGATTTGTAATGCATTGCAATTTCATCTACAATTTGCATTCTCATTTTCATAGCAGATCAATTAAAGATAACTGGACAAATGCTTCAGTATATTCTGAAAGCCAATTTTAATATTACTTCTTGATGAGACTCTAATCTTATCAAAGATGCAATCTCTCTCATTTTCCTCTTACTTACTGGGAGTTTCAAATGTTATAAATCAACCAAGTGGTATTTATAATATACATGGAATTCTGTTTATTGGGCAAACTAAATAAATAATAAGATAATAAAAAACTTGAAAAAATGAGTTACAGAACTAGAATTCCAGTAACTCCCTGACATTAAATCAAACCTAAATTTAATATTAGACAAAAGCAAGCAAATTTAGCAAATGAGTTTGGATAACTTAAATATCAAAGAAAAAAATTCTTTCAAAGTTTCCAGAAATATCTCAAAAGTAGGAAGAATGTCAACTAGTCTAATTAAGAACAATTTGACACCAGTTGATAACTTGTGCTGATAACTCATGATTTTGTGTTGTTTTGTGAAATAAGAGAAGATTAAGACACGGAAGCTGGGAAGAGTTGTGTATAGTTAAAAGATTTGCTATGAAATGCCGCTTATGCATTGTTAAAACCCCAAGTACATTGTAGAACTATGTACAAATCAATATATCCTTTTGTAAAGATGATTTTGCAATCTATTTTAAAACTCAAACTGTGCACACCTTTTATCCAGAATTGCACAGTTAGGGGTTTCTCCTCAGGAAATTCTGAGATAGCCTCACACAGATAAAATTCATAGCCTCACACAGATAAAATTCAAGGATGATCATCTGATTTTATTCAAAATACATTGATGTCCAACTATAGGAGACTGGTTATAAAACAATATAATAACATAAAGTATATTAGTATATGCATTGCAGGTATTAGTTTGTTCCATATTACTTAGGTGCAGCAAGCCTTGTATGGTTTTATTTTTCTAGATCTCTCAGGCTCTATGCCTCGCTTATCAGTGAAGCAAACACCTTATCTTGGTTATATTTGGCAGGGAGGTTTCCCACCCCCGCAATACACAAGTCTCCAAGGGCTCACAGGTTTGAAATCGCTGTTCCTCCTTTTGCTATACCTGGCTTCCTTAAGGCCTGCTCTCTGCAGCATGTGAACCCTTGAGAGCCTGGTGCTCTGAGGGGCCAGCAGAGCAAACCTGGGGTCAGCCTCTATTCTGATCTCAGGGTCTCCATTCAGACTAAGCTTAGCCATCCCAGTCCCCTGTTCCCAACCTCTGGGCAACTAGGCCAGTCTCTGAAATTTCCAAATCAACCACCCTTCTTGCCCGATTATGGGAAGATCCCTGGAGCAAACACAGTCAGGCCCTGCCTGTATCTCTTAGACCTTCCAGTATTCTCTGAAGAACTTCTTTGTGCCTGACAGATTTGGGTTGTTTTTCGCCCCCCAGAGTCAGGAAAGGCCTTTCTCCTGTGTAGCAGTGGGAAATTCCAGGGAATTAACACCACCCTTCCATTGAACAGGTCTCAACTCATTGGACTTGGTGTACAAAACCCGCAGCTCCTTCATCCCTCTGTGGGAGGTGATAGGGGATGTGGAGATGATTTTGAGTCAAGTGTTTTATATCACTTCATGGTTTCCTTACAGGATTGTGTGCCAATTACCCCAGTGAGAGCAGGCAAATAGTGTGCCTTTGATTTGTCTCCTTCCCTTCCCTGCATCACTTCTCTTCTCCCTTATTTTCTGCACTTCCCAAATGAATTTCTGGCGCTCAAATCTTTTTGTCAGTGTCTGCTTTGGGATAACATAAACTGACACAATCTTCTTTTCCTTCTAGATCTGGGCACTCAGCCACTTCAACATGAAGAACTAGCCTTTCTCCGTGGATGAAGACAAAGCAAATTCTCTGTGTGTTCATGAAATACCAGGGTCCCCGACGATCCTCTGATGCAGGGGAGTCTCGATTCAGGACACAAACAGCTCGGCTACTTCTTTGGAATCGGAAGGGAACTATACTCCTCTCTTATTTTGCCATTTTTTCTTTGGCAGTAGAGAGAAGAAAAAAAAAAATGTCTTTCCCCATATGTGAAAAATATTAGTCTTTTTTATTTCATAATGGTGATATGATCCTACTTTTTTCAATGTATTTGTATTTATACTCATATATAGCATAGATATGAGGGGATACGCTAGCCTTTTTTATGTGAAACACATTACTCCATACTTTAGTGGCTTGAAACTGTGTTTATTATTTCTCACAAGTCTTCTGGTCTTGGTTGATTTGTGTAATAGCTGCACTCAGATATCAGACAGATATGAGTGGACCCATTGGTTGGACCTATTCATGTGTTAGTGGTTGGCAGTCTATGTTCATAAGATTTTCTCCAGAGTGTATGACTAGGGGTAAAATTACCAGATTGTGTGTTTTCTGCGCCCTCAGTTATATTAGATACGGCCACATTGCTTTCCGTTGAGGTTGTACTAATTTATATCGACATAGCTCATGAGAGCTACTATTTTTTCACATGGTCATCAACATTTGAAACTGTCAGACTTTTTATTGGAGTTGAAAATTATCTCACTGATGTCTTATTTTCATTTTCCTGTTTACTATTGAGAATACATACTTTTTCGTAAGTGTATTGGACATACTATTTTCCTCTGCTTTGGATTGTCTCTTTATATCTTTTGCCTCTTTTTCTTTGGGGTTGTATCTTGCTGAATGTAAGAATCTTTATATATTCTGGGTCTTGGTGTTTGGAGGGTCCTATGCATTGCAAATTTCGTTTCAGCCTCTGGCTTATCTTTTAATTTTGTGTATGTGCCTTTTTTGGCTTGAATGTAAATTGTTCAATTTGTAATAAAACAAATTATCAATGTTTTTCTGTGTTTTTATTTGTTGCTTTGTACTGATTAAGGCTGGATAAACTGAGGCGTTAATCCTCCAAATGCAAGCATAGGGTTTGAGTCATGCTAGCAGCAAAAGGCACCATAAATAATTTCCACAGTGTAACAAACACAACCAATAATTACTTTTCTCAGTTTTTGTAATCTAAATGTTTATATGTTTTATTTTTCTTTCTGGATACTATATAATCATTGAAAATCATTTTATTTTTCTGGGACAAGAAAGGGATTTGGTTGCATTAATGACAAGCTGATTTTAATCAAGTGACCTCTTCCTTTTTCTATAGAATCTGATAAATCTGCTGGGGGAATTGACTCAACTCTCAAGGTCGTAGAGTCAACTACCAAGCTGATTCCAAAGAGAGATGAACAATTTCTTGCTAAACAACATTTGTAATTATAGAGCTAAGATAATAGTCAAATCTCGTGCATTAAAATCTGTTCTGAGTAGCGGCAGCATCAGGATGGAATTCCCGGTCTCATGGTACACTCCTGCCTGAGCTTAACAGTGGAAAGGGAAAGCTCCTCCTCTTAAAGCGCTTAGCATTGCCCCCAAAAGCAGTAAGCAAGGGGAAATAAATTTTTTAAAGCACTCAAAATGTGACTAAATGAAAAATTCGTTTTACTCCCTTTCTCTAAATCATATGTACATCTTTAACATACCAAAATCTAACTGAAAATAATGAACGTGTAACAGCCTTAAAATGTTTACGCACTTATTTCTACTAGGAAGATATTCCATTTGGTATAGACTTTAACATATAATAGATACTAGATACCTATCAAGTGATAATTTACATTTACTCCTATAATCGTTGTAATGGTTCTGTTGTAACCTAATTTTGATGCTGGGCTTTGAAATAACTCATGTAGATCTCAGAGTTTACATTCACATTTGGAAATCAGTCCTTTCCTCTTCTGTGTTGAGATCATCCAGTTTCATATTGTGATTTTTCCAGGGCAAATGAACAGATGACATTTATCAATATAGGCCAAGAACCCACAGAAAAATTACCAACTGAGCAACCCATGGACAAAAATCTCCAAAATGAAGAAAAGATCTAACCTATTGATTCTTTTGGAATGTTGGTTCTTATGCTAATGGGAGGCAATAGCTAGAATTAGAGATTATACAATGTGGAAAAGGCCTTTTTCAAGTTGCACTTTATTTTTCAAAATTTTGTTAAACACTCACCACGTGCCAGGCACTGCACTCATATTCATTGTTCTTAAAGTCTACTGGGGAAATGGACAATAAAAATAAAAAATGAATAGCTGTGCAATAAGTGAGGTAGCAATGTGTGTTATAAGGAGAAGCAGAATAAGAGGGGTCATTGGTTTTGAAATGAGAGTGAAAGTTGGGAAGGCTTCTTATATAGGAAAAGGATCACTAAAAAATAAAATTTGAGTAGAGACATATGAAGTAGGTTTAAGACATTGAATTATTTGATTCTCTGATGCCAGTGGTAAAATTTTCCAAGATTCTGTGAACCAAAAAGCGATTACCATGAGTAGGCCCTGTAGCCAGTATCAGTTTACAAACTTTAACTTTAAGGATTTATAAATGTGTCACATATAATAGCAAACCCAACCAAAGCAAAACCTCTTAAATGGAGTATTGTATAGCCATCAAAAATAACTTCGCAGAGGGGCTGGCCCAGTGGCACGGCAGTTAAGTTCGCATGCTCTGCTTCAGTGGCCAGAGGTTCTCTGGTTCAGATCCTGGATGCTGACCTACCCACCGTTTACCAAGCCATGCTGTGGCAGGTGTCCCACATAGAAAATAGAGGAAGATGGGCAAAGATGTTAGTTCAGGGCCAATCTTCCTCAACAAAAAGAGGAAGATTAGCAGCAGATGTTAGCTAAGCGCTAATTTTCCTCAAATAAATAAATAAATAAATAACTTTGCAGAATAATATTTAATGATATGAGAAAATTCAGAATCTATTGAGTGGAAAAGGGACCTCACAAAATGATATGAACAGTGTTAGCCTATTTACATAAACCTATACTTATAGAAAATTGTAGGGAAAGCTATGTTGGATTTTTAATAGTGATATCTTTTAGGGATAAATGATGAGTGCTATAGTTTTCATTTTCTTTTTCTTTTTGATTTACTTCTTCTGTTATAAAAAGAAAAATTTTTTAATGGGTCTCTGTATGTTTTGGTTTTTTTACTGGGAAAGATTCACCCTGAGCTAACATATGTTGTCAATCTTCCTCTCTTTTTTGTTATCCTCCCCAAATCCCAGTGCATGGTTGCATATTCTAGTTGTAAATCCTTCTAGTTCTTCTATGTGAGCTGCCACCACAGCATGGTTACTGACAGAGGAGTGGTGTGGTTCCACACCCAGGAACCGAACCCAGGCCACCAAAGCAGAGTGCGCCAAACTTTAACCACTAGGCCATCAGGGCTGGCTCTGAACTTTTATTGTGGAGTAAATGGCATAAATTAACAACAAAACCAAACCTAAAATTTAGCCAAAGCCTAACATTGTGTTGCAAGATGCTAAGAACACAGGTAGATCTAAGTGATACTTTGGTACTAAGATTGACTTAGGGATTTTTTTTTCCAGTGCTAACAGAAGAATCTTATAGGTCAAATAATGCCAAAATATCCATAGATTGTGACTGGTTTTACCTCACTATCCCTGGTTTATTTTGTGCTATTCTTTAACCTTCAAATTACTTTCATTTATTTGATTTTCAATGGAATTTATATGCTCTGTTTGTATATGAACTATATGAACTCTGTTTATATATGAACTATATACAAGTTTATATACCTCTATAGAAGCTGTCATTATTTACTTTGAAGCCCCAAGATATTCTGATTAGCAAAGCTTATTATTAATAGATTATAACATGCAAAAACAATTTAATGTATAAGTGGTACTATATCACTATCTTTCTCAGGATATGTTCTCCTAGAAGTAGACTGTTAGACAAAGATTTTAGTGCAAGTAGTTTATTTTGGAGATTATCTCAAGAAATGAATTGAGGCAATGTGAGAAGGAAGAGAAGAGAAGCAATGAAAGGTGAATTGTCTGGCAAGTTACCACTACTAGTAAGAGGATCTTAATCTCTTTGAGGAACACCTCACATATACCCTAGCCTAGAGGCAAAGGAGCTTTCCTCCATAATGGGCTGAGGACTGCTCCCAGAGCTTTATTGATTCTCTGCATTTCTAGTGTCCACTGAGGAGGTAAGAAAGAAGGAATATGGGTGGAGAATTGACCTGCACTCCACTTCATTATGAATTCTTTGAAGGCTTTGTTTGTAAACACAGTAGAAATAGGGAAATGGGAAATTGATACGGAAGATGGGTTCAAAAATATGTCATTTTACAGCATCCTTAGGATGACGTTTATGTTTATGACATGCTTTGACATCTTGCCCTCCTACTAGGAAAAAATATTTAAACATTCTTCTTGAATGATGGATGGAAATTTACTAAGTGGGGCACAGGGCAGAGAAACTCTGGTGATGAACATTCAAGCAGAGAAATTTGAATATGTAGAGGCATGCCTACAAGAACATCAGCAAATGTTGGAAAAGCAGAAAATTGTCCAATATTGCTGGAGCACTGGACAACACAGGGAAGATGACACTGAGAAGTAGACAAAAAACAGATCCCAGGGACTTCTTACACTATTCTAAGGTGTTAGCACCTTATTCTAAAGGCAATGGGAGACTACTGAAAGATCTAAGTTGGAATTTAAGCATGTTTAAAGAAATTTCTTCCAATTTCCTATCAGAAAAATGGGAAGGAAAAAATAGAAACAGCAAACGGGATCCCAGAAATAATGGTGGTTTGCATAGACAGTGACAAAGGGAGAAGAGAATATCTGAATATATTTCAAAGATGCTTGGAGGGCAGGAAACTGAGAAAGAAGAAATACTTTTTAAGAAAAAAGTAACTTCCAAATATTTGCCTTCATATATTGGATGAATTAAAAGCAAATGGCAAAACAGTCAGGAGGGCAATATCTTCTCTGGTCTGAAATAAAGAGACTATTCCTTATAGCTAATGTTACATAATATGGTATTTTATACACTAAACGTTTTATGTAATTATTTCTTTCTTTAACTAAATTGAGCCATGTAATTCAATTATAAAATTGAAGGAGGGAGTGGTAAAAGGAGTGAAATATTCGTTAGGAAGCATATCCCATCAACCACTTGTTCATGCTTAGATCAAACAGATCTAATAATTTCTTGTTAAATTCATCAGTTTTCATTAGAAGAGTAATTGTAGTTGGTAAAAGGTAATGGTTACAGTGTGTTACACAATTAACACAGTGTGAAATGAGCTAAAATATGTTCTCTATAGATGATTTTCTGGAAACACTAGATACTGGGTTTAGGATATATAAATGTAAGATTTTTCTAAACACTCTATCGATCTGTTAAATCAAATCAGGGCTTATTTATATTTCAGTTGAAAAGTAATGCTGTCCTTGATACATTATAAAAATTGATAATTTTAACAGATTGTTCAGGGCTAAAGGAACAACATTTATTTTTTTATAAATGATTATGATGTTTGTATAAAAGACCAGAGGAAATAGCTTGGATTCATGTTGATTAACCTGCCTAATAGGTCAAAACCTAATGTCAGCCTTGAAAACTCAACCCTTCATTTTCTATTTTAATATTTTTTCTATTTATAAAGTCAACATGAGTTCATTTGAAAAAATATATAAAATAAAGAATAACATTGAGAAGAAAACATGGGAATTATGAATAAGAAAATATTTGTAAAAGACTCTTGTGATAAGGACTGTTATCCAAAATATACAAAGAACTCTTAAAACTCAACAATATGAAAACAAACAACTCAATTAAAAAATGGGCCAAGACGTTAACAGATACCTCACCAAAGAAGATATACAGATGGCAAATAAACATACGAAAAGATGCTCTACATCATATGTCATGAGGGAAATGCAAATTGAAAGAACAATGTGGTATGATTACACATCTGTTAGAATGGCCAAAATCTGGAACACTGACACCACCAAATGCTGGTGAGGATGTGGAGCAACAGGAACTCCCATTCATTTCTGGTGAGAAGGCAGAATCATACCGTCCGGAGGACAGTTTGGTGGTTTCTAACAACATAAACATACTCTTGCCAAATAATTCACCAATTCCTTGGTGTTTATCCAAAGGAGTTGAACACTTCTGTCTACACAAAAACCTGCACACCAATGTTTATAGCAGCTTTATTCCTTGTTGGGATCAACTCGGAATCAACCAAGATGTTCTTCAGTAGGTGAATGGATTTTAAATAAACTGTGTGACATTCAAACAACGGTCTATTATTCAGTACTAAGAAGAAATGAGCTATCAAACCATTAAAAGACATAGAAGAATCTTAAATGCATGCTACTAAGTGAAAGAAGCCAATCTGAAAACATTATACACTGTATGCTTCCAACTATATGACATTCTGGAAAAGAAAAACTATGGAAACATAAAAAGATCAGTGGTTGCCAGAGGTTGGGGTGAAGGTAGAGTTGAATAGGCAGAGCAAAGAGGATTTTTAGATCAGTGAAAATACTCCTTATGATACCGTGATAATGGGTACATGTTATTATATGTTTGTCCAAACCTGTAAAATATACAACACCAATATAAAAGCGTAATGTAGACTATGGACTTTGGGTGAATATAATGTGTTACTATAGGCTCATCAATTGTAACAAATGTACCACTCTGTAGGGGATGTTGCTAACAGGGAGGCTGAGGGTAAGTGTGGGAATATATGGGAAACCTCTGTGTCTCCTCCCTCAAATTTGCTCTGAACCTAAAACTGCTCCAAAAAATAAAGTCTTAATTTTTAAAAAAGAGTTTAAAAAGTATTTATTCTTTATTTTTGAAGGATTTTTTTGACAAATTCTAACTTGACAGCTATTTTTTTCCTTTGAACATTTTAAAGATGTCATTCCATTGTCTGAGATATTGCATAGTTTCTGATGAGAAATCTCTGATTTTCCTTATACTTATTCCTTTGTGAGATGTGTATCTCTTTTCTCTGTCTGCTTTTTACCATTTTATCTTGATTACTAGTTTTAATATATTCTATTTTGCTACACCACTGTGTGTGTGTGTGTGTGTGTGTGTGTGTGCGTCCTGTTTGGGTTCATTGAGCTTCTTGAGTCTGTGATACTGTTTTCACCAAATTTGGAATGCTGTAGGCCCTCATTTATTCAAATTTTTTTTTTGACTACCCTCTTTCTGTAACTCCAATTTCACGTATGTTAGGAAACATGATAGTGTCCCACAGGTCATTGAGGCTCTGCTCATTTTTTTTCAGTCTTTTTATTCTCTGTGTTTCATCTTGGATGGTTTCTAGTGAAATGAGCTATCGAGTCATGAAAAGACATAGAGGAATCTTAAAAGCATATTACTAAGGGGGCTGGCCCCGTGGCCGAGTGGTTAAGTTCGCGCGCTCCGCTGCAGGCGGCCCAGTGTTTCGTTGGTTTGAATCCTGGGCGCGGACATGGCACTGCTCATCAAGCCACACTGAGGCAGCGTCCCACGTATCACAACTAGAAGAACCCACAACGAAGAATATACAACTATGTACCGGGGGCTTTGGGGAGAAAAAGGAAAAAATAAAATCTTTAAAAAAAAAAAAAAGCATATTACTAAGTAAAAGAAACCAATCTGAAAAGTTTACGTACTGTATGCTTCCAACTATATTATATTCTAGAAAAGAAAAAACTATGGAGACGTACAAAGATCAGTGTCTTATGTTCTCTGGTCTTTTATTCTACAGGGCGTAATCTGCTGTTAACCCCATCCAGTGAAATTTTAATTTTGGACATTGTATTTTTCATCTCTAAAAGTTCCAACTTACTTCTTTAATATCATCATTTTTTACTTTTGCATATTGAGTATAACAGCTTTTGAATGTTTCTGTCTGACAAATTCCATCATCGTAGTCATTTCTTAAACTGTTTCTACTGATTGATTTTTCTCTTGATGCTGCATCACATTTCTTCCTTCATATATCTATTAATTTTTTATTGGAGAACTTCTTGTCTTCATAAATCAGCAAGACTCAGATTCTGCATGGATTCCCCTTTTTTGTGCTGCCATCCAGAAATTGCCTCCAGACAATAAGCCTAGTCAAAAGTATGGCCTGACTCATTTGTTTCTCTTCTCTCAGGGATGTCAGCTCTCTGCTGCCTGGTGTCTGAAATAGTGGTTTCACTGTGTTTCCATTTTTCTGCTTTTTCTGTGAAGAGAATAATTCCATACCAGTTATTCCCTTATGGTCAGAAGCAAAAGTTCACATTTTTTCTTTTTTTTTAATTTAGCACTATTTAGTAAATATTTGTATTTGTTATATGAGTTAGGAATTGAACTTGGCTACAAATAACAGAAAACCTAATCTATAAAGGCTTAGCCAAGAAGGGATTCTTTTTTCATACAAGAAGTTCAGAGATAGGTAATGATGCCAACAAAATATTTGCTCCTTAGAAAGTGATATCACTCTCATTATTGTTGTCTTGCAAAGGCAAAATGGTTGCTCTACCTTCATCTTTGTATCTGTGTTCCAGGAAATGAAGGGAAAAGACAGATGACAAGGGCCAGCTGAATCTGCTCCCACCTGGAAACTTCTTCTCACATCTTTTTGACCATAATTATTTCACATAACTACCCCTTGAGATAAGGGAAAGCTGGGAGATGTAGATTTGTTCACATCTGGAACATTGTCAACATTCCCATACCAAAAGGAAACATTTGGAAGCCACACTTCATTAAATATACTACAACATTTGCGATAGGTAGTTTGTATTCAGTAGTATAGACATACTATAATTTTATTAATTGATTCCCTGCTATTCAACATTTAGATGCCATCTCAGCTCTAGGATCTTTCTTTTTTTTAAGAGAACAAGTACATAAACTCATCAATTATCAGGAAATGAGAAGCCATAGTGGAAATGAAAAAAAGACCTGGATTTTTTGAAGTTTTTCCTCACTCCTTGTCTCCTCAGGTAGATGATAGAAATTATCTGTCTTTCCTAATGGTTTCATTTTGAAAGGAGTATGATAACCATAATGATATGATAACCATGAGTGGAAAATAGTCAACACACTTAAGTCTTGTCAGATGATTGAAGATATAAAAAAATCATATTACTCTAAAAGTCCCAGACAAATACAAGAGAGTATATTTTCTATATGATATGTGCTAAATTGCACAAACATAAATCATAGAATCAGTGAACCACTAAAGCCAGGAGATCATATATTAGTGGCTTATCAATTCAAGCAATTACTGACTATCCAAATAAATGGACATAGCAAACTCACTGGTATATGCCGTATCTTTAAAGGTTTCATAAATTCTTTCTTGTCGACTACATTTTTCAGTATTTGTAATAAAAAAAACTTCAGTGGTGTACAAGTGCATAAAAATCCAGAGACCACTATTATGGATTGAGAATGAATATCCTGAAATCAGGAAAAAATAGACAGGGTATTAAGTAATTGAATCAATTACAAACTTAGCTTTTCTTATCTGAGGCTCAGAAATCAAAACCAATTTACGGAATTCAGTAATTACTATAAATTCTTCTCTATCCTGCACTGATTTCCTGCAAAAGTCTCAGGGATGAAAAATTACAGTGTTATCTTAGAGTGCCTGGTGCAACAGGTCTCCCGGCAGTTGAAATAAAATGAGTCCAATCTTGATGGAGGAGACCCTACAGAGACTTCAAACATGATGTTTGTAGTACTCATGAAATGTTTAAATACAAATAGAATACACTGAATTCCATTATACTGGCTCTAGCACATTCAGCTGCAACATTAATGTTTGCTGTTAGTCAAATGGCATCACTTGTGCATATTCTGATGTGCACTGGGAGCCACATCCTTTGGTCTGACAAACCTACGTCACTTAAAATTGCTGACCACGCATTAAGTATATTTTTGGTCTCTGACCATCCATGGCAGCTCAGTTTAGCTATCATCCCTGAGTAAATATAGTCTTTTTGTTGTTTTCTTTATATTTATTGCCATTTAAAAAAAATCAGGATGTTAGTTTCAAGGTGAAAAGGTCTACACGGGAGTAAGTCTTCATCTAGTACATATATTTGCCAAGTTAGAACCTGTTGTTTTAAGAGATGTGGCGGTATTTGATCATGTTGAGAGACTTGAGGGCTAAATTTTAGTTGAGATGAATCTAAAAACTGCCTTTTCACACATTCACCATAAGAAGGAGATGTTCATGAAACATACCGTTTTCATCACGTAGATTGTGAGCATTTATGTGAAACAACGATTATGTGATTTGGTATTTAAGAAGTAATTTCCATGTATACTTGTTTATACTGACTAGCTGGATGAAGCGTTTTTGGGAATGTAGGAAATTTTGGGTTTGATGTAATAAATGTCTAACATCTAATTGCAATACAGTTTGGTATTTTCCTATTACTAAGTCAATACCTGCTTTGTAATGCCTTTGGTAACATCCTTAGCATGACACATCATGTCTGCTCTGATCTGGTCCCTGCGTACTTCTCCAGGCTCATTTCTTATCACTTCTTGCTCCCATCAACCTACTGTCGGTATTATTGTTCTCTTATATGTTCAAGTCTTTGATCATACTGTATCTTCTTAGTGAAATATTCTTCCTTCTCTTGCTTGCCTGACACTCATAAAGACTTATTTGGCTTTTAATATTCATGTGAAGCTTTGCTTATGCAATGAAGCATTTTCTAGCTAGCCTATTGCCCATCCTAAGAGAAGGCCATGTCCTTCTTTGTGTTTTGCTTACCATTTAATGTGTCCCTTGAGTGAATGAATAAATATATAAATAAATAATATTTGGGAGATAGCACAAACTTGAAATATTAAAATAAGTCTGTAGTCCCAATAATTTGGATTTTTGAAAATGTGAATGCCTACTTCCAAGAAAACAGTGAACCTCAACAATTTTTCAAGAATTTGAATTTCTTTCATATGATAGAACTATGATTTGCATTGTGTAGTCTCAACATAAATATAGAGCATGATGCTTATGCCTAAAACATTCAAAATGTAATTGAGGAGACTAGACTACGAAGTGGTTATTGTTAATTGTTTCAAAACATCAACATTATAATGGGGTTTTAAAATAGTTCCTTATAAAAGTCTGAAACAATATATGCCAAAATATTAAGGGCTTTTCTGGGTCATAGAATCATGGTAGTTTTGGTTTTGCTTTTCTCTGTAATTTTCTAATTTTATAAGTTTTGTTCATTAAGCATGAGCTATTTTGTAATATTAAAAATAAAAATATATCTTTCTGACAAAAAATGTAAAAGAAGTTAAAAAAATCCCATTTTAATAATGCAGATTTGGAATTGGAAAACATGAATTGATAAACAATATTTGGAAAGGCAGTTTGGCAATATAGCAAGGCACATAAGAACTGGATCATATCCTTTGCCATATAATTCCCCACAAATATACTAAAAATGATAAAAACAGAAGAATCTCCATTGCAGTGTTACTCACAATAATTTAAGACACAGATGCAAGACAAATCCCCCAAAATAAGTGAATGATTTATATTATAATATATTCTTTTGGTGAGCTAATCTGCATTCATTAGAGTAATGGAAACTATGGAAACATAGAAAAATGTTAAAAACTTAAATTACAAACATATTATAGCATTTATTGTAAACTATGGTTACAATGATATAAAATGTATGTCAATAAAGATAAGACAACATGCAAAATTAAATATTCATAAAGTTACAGAAAGGTACTATGCGTTCCTTCTCTTTTGAAAACTTTCTTTTATGCCACGGTTTTGCTATTATTGTTTTATTATTTATTTTTAGGATATTGCTTTGTTTTTTTCTTTAAGATTGGCATCTGAGCTAACATCTGTTGCCAAGCTTCTTTTTTTTCCTTCTCCTTCTTCTCCCCAAAGACCCCCCCAGGACATAATAGTATATTCTAGTTGTAGATCCTTCTCGTTGTGCTGTGTGGGACACCGCCTCAGCACGGCCTGATCAGCGGTGCCATGTCTGCGCCCAGGATCCAAATGTGAAACCCTGGGTCGCTGAAGCAGAGCCTGAGAACTTAACCACTCCGCCAGGGGGCCGGTCCCTGTTTTATAATTTAAATAATGATTTTAAATAGATAGTAAAGGAAACTATATGGTGCAAGTAAATCATTTTCCGTTATGTGTTTTGTTTTCAATGTCACTTTAAAATTCCTTATATATGAGCTATGTTCATGTTATTTAATGCATAAATCAATGTCATGTGTTCACTTAATACTGGGTTTAATATCCTACATTGTAACAGTGCCCTGTGCACAGTGTTATCACAATATTTAGAGAATTCTATTTTACTATTTGTTTATTCCAAGACCACCTATCAGACACTTCCTGAACATATTCTGTTTAATTGACATAAATGTCTTCAAGAACAACCACAGACAAATCTCACTAGGTTACTTTTCTTGTTCTCTCTTAAAATCTTACTGCATTACCTCCTTTAACTTCATCTCATTTCCTGGTTAACTGAATCTTAATCCATTGTGGAATTTGGGAGCCCCTCATTGTTAAAAATTCACTCATTCCTTACATTGTCTTGGTTATCTCTTAAGAAAGCTAATTTACAGAAATAAAGAATTACTTGGCTATTTCTTAACAAAGTTAGGAGAGTCATGGAAATACTTCCAGGAAAGCAAGACAGCCCTGGAAACGTAAGAGACTGAGACAAGAACCTGAGTCTCTCTGAATTTCTTTCCATGTAGCATGTCCCATCTAACGCCAGATGGATAAAGCAGGACAGGACGGCAGATGAAGGGGGAACTCCCCAGTGGGAGACCTGTTTCCCCACTCTCACAGAGCAGGTGTACCGAAGATGGAAGAGATCAGAACTTGTTAAGAGGACAAGCCAAAAAATTCAGAAATTTGCAAATTGAACAGGTGAAAATGTAACTGGTGATAATTGAAAGCTAATTATCGTCAGCTAGCAATTGGCAACCAGGTGTTCTGAGTCACCTAAAAGGCAAAGCAGGGAGGACTGTGAAGATATTTGCTTTTGGCACAGATGAGATAAATGCGTTTCCTGACTGAGGCTTCAGTATAAGAGAATGATTAGTCTATTGACTGTGTTTTAGTGTACCTAGGAGCTAACCAGGAGAGGGCAATAGTCACGAGCAAAGCAATTATGGCTTCTGTGTAAGTAGTGCCTTGTATTTTTCTAAATTGGCTTCTTCCAAATGAGTAAAGGCGGAAAGACAGTAACCACAAAAGCCACATCTATCGGCTGTAGGCCATCCTGGGAGCATGATGGCTTTACCCTTTAAGCAGTGCTAAACACACAAAGTTCTGGGAAAAGAAAAGGCTTTAGGTCTATTGACACATATTATATTTTCTCTAAAGCCTTTTTATTTTAGAAGCTGAAGATTA
Source organism: Equus asinus (assembly GCF_041296235.1). Taxonomy (NCBI): domain Eukaryota; kingdom Metazoa; phylum Chordata; class Mammalia; order Perissodactyla; family Equidae; genus Equus; species Equus asinus. The sequence goes on along the minus strand of NC_091790.1, from coordinate 142,073,052 downwards.
GATAAATTAAGTAATGTATTCAGGTCATAAAGCTAGCAAGCAATAAATTTAGTAATTGAACTCAAAACTGCCTGGGCCCAAAGTACATGCTCTTTTATTATACTGTCTCACTTTTTGATGGAAAATTTTCCCTTGCTTAAAACAATAACAGGGGTTGTTTCACATTAACTCCCTGTAACTCCAAATATTCTGAATTACGGGCATCTCCAAACTTTTTAAATAAAGGTTTATGTTCACGTATAACATTTATATAGAAAAGCACATACATCATAATGGCACTGCTTGATGAATGTACGGAGGGTAAATACATCCATCTAACTCTACCCAGACAAGAGGGAGAGCACAACCAGCAATTCAGAAACTCCTTTGTGCCCCTCTCAGAGGCTACCTCTCCTCCCAACAGTAATCGCAGCCTGACTCCTAATGCAGGAGATTTATCCTGCCGGGGTTTGAATTTTACATAAATGGAATAGCACAGTTTGCACACTTCACTGACAGCTTTCTTTCACTGAACAGTATGTTTGTGGGATTTGTCCTTGCTATTGGGTGTAGAAATAATTCATTCATATTCGTTGTTATATAGTATTCTATTATATGAACATATCACAATGTATTTGTCCATACTGTCTTTGGTGAACATTTGGAGTAGATTCCAGTTTTTATCTGTTACTATTAATGCTGTGAGCATTCATTTTTATTATTATTTTAACGAACAATGTATGTATTTCTGATGCATACATACCCAGATATGTTAGAACTGAGTCATAGGGTTTGGCTAGGTTCAGCTTTAGCAGATGCTATCAAACAGTTCTCCAAAGTGGTTGTACCAACTTGCACTCCCACTACAATGTATGAGAGCTTCAGTTACCCCACAACCTTGCCGATAGGAATAACATCAGTCATTTAGCTTTAGCCATTCTGGGAAATGTGTGGTTGGAGCTCATGGACTAATTTACATTCAGTAGAGGCCTAATGAGGGTGAGCCCCTTTTCATATGTTATTTTGGCCATTTGGATATCCTCTTTTGTAATGTAGTTGTTCAAGTATTTTGCCTAATTTTCTGTTTGTTTTCCATCTTTTTCTTACTGACTTATAGGAGACCATTACATATTCTGGATAATAGCTCCCTTTTTCAATCATAGTACTGTAATGATCTTGAACTCTGTGGATTTCCTTTTTAGCACATAATGGTGACTTTCGTTGAAAAAAAACCATGTTTTAGTTTTGTAAAAGTGTAATATAGCTTACTTTTTCTTAATGTTTAGTGGAGTAATTTTTTGTCCTATTTAAGAAATCTTTGTATACCCAAAGGCCATGAACGTGCTCTCTTATGATCATTTTTAGAAGATGTTTTCTTACCTCTTACATTTAAATCTGTAATCTTCTTGGAATTGACTTTTGTATATGGTGTGAGAGAGGATTTAAAATTTATTTTTTATATGGATTTTCAGTGGACTCAGCAGCATTTATTGAAAAGCCTGTCCTCTGCCTGCTGCCCTCGAATTCTGCCTTAGTCATAAATCAAGTGTTTGCAAATTGCGTGGTCCTTTGTTCTGGATAGCTTTTCTGGTAAATTGGCCCATTTTTCTCTCTTTGCATGAATAATAAATTTGTTGATTACTATAACTTATAATAAGTCTTGCTACTTGCAGTACATGACTTACAGCTTTGATCTTTGTCAAGTTTTCCTTGGCTGTTCTCACAAGAGCTACCACATGAATTTTAGACTAATGTTGTCAACTTTACACAAAAAAACGCTGTTGAGGTTCTGAGATTTTGATTAGGTTGGATTAAATCTATGAATCAATTTAAGGAGAACTGACATTTATACAACAAAGATACTTCTAATCCAAGAATAAACTCTATCCCTCCATTTTATAAGTTTGATTTAATGTCAAGATTGCACAATTCAATGTGATTTTCACTTTAGCTTTTATTTTGTGTAGCCTCTTTATCAGATTAAGGAAGTTCTCTTCTATTCTCAATATTTCCAAGAGTTATAAGCATGACTGGATAAAGAAATTATCAAACGACTGTTCTGCATCTATTATTCTCTTGATATATTGAGTCTATCAAATGAATTCATTATCAGAAGTTCTCATTCGTCGATATAACAGCATTTCATATGCCACCAGTGCTCAGTTTGCTAATATTGTGTTAAAAATTTTTGCATATATGTTCATGAAGAGTTTTGGTCTATAATTTTCCTTTCTTGTAAGGTCCTTGTCAGATTTTATTATCAAGATTATGCTGATATGTTTGTATTTCCTCTTTTTCTGTTTTTGGAAGAGATTGTATAGAACTGATACTATTTCTTCCTAAAAATTCCTGGAAGAAATACTTCACCAGTAAAGCCATCTGAGCTTAAAAGTTTTCTTTGTAGGAAGTTTTAAAATTATCCATAGCTTCTTTAATAGGTTTGCTATTTATTCTTTTGTTAGTTTTGATTAATTATTTTTCTGAGTTTTGTCTTTACTCCTGCATTTTCAATTTTAGTAATATAAAGTTGTTCATAATGTTCCCTTATAATCTTTAGAAAGTTTGTAGAATCTCTGTTTATATTTCTTTTCACATTACTGATACTGATATTGAAATTTCATGCCTCTTGCCTCTCTCTCTCTTTACCTAGCTTGCTGGAACTTTATTAATTTCATTAATCTTTATAAAGAATTAATTTTTGGGCTTTTTTAATCCTGTTATAGGTCTGCTTACTATTGTACTGATCTTTGCCACTATATTATTTTCTTCCTTCTAATTTCTTTACATTTAATTTGCTGTTCTTATTGGGATCAATACTTTTTTTTTTTTTTTTTAAAGATTTTATTTTTTCCTTTTTCTCCCCAAAGCCCCCCGGTACATAGTTGTGTATTCTTCGTTGTGGGTTCCTCTAGTTGTGGCATGTGGGACATTGCCTCAGCGTGGTCTGACGAGCAGTGCCATGTCCGCGCCCAGGATTCGAACTGACGAAACACTGGGCCGCCTGCAGCGGAGCGCGCGAACTTAACCACTCGGCCACGGGGCCAGCCCCGGGATCAATACTTTTTTAATCTTGTTTTTGGTATACTCATTTAAGGCTATAAACTCCTCTTTTAGTCTTGATTTGCTGCATCCCACAAGTTTTGAAATGTATCTTTTCATTGTATTTCAATTAAAATATTTTGTAAATTTCATTATGATTCATTTCTTTAATCAAAAAAATTTTTAGAAAAGTATTGCTTAAAATTTTTAATTTATCTTTATCTTTTTGTTATTAATTCCTTGCTTAATTCAATGTCAGAAATCATAGTCTGTAATATTTCAATTCCTAGGTATTTGTTAAAGTTTGCTATATGCAGCATCATGTGGTCAATTTTAACAAATTTTCCAAATGCCCTTGAAAAGATTGTGTGCTTTGCATAGTTGGTTTTATAACCTACATACACACACATATTTTTGTGTTTATATTTATATATATTTATATAATCATATACTTTATGGTATGTACACGTGAACTTTTATATTATATAAACTTGTGTTAATATAATTATACATCTGCTGATTACGTTCTTCAATTCTTCTATGTACTTATCTTTTCTCTGCTTATTCTATCATCTATCCAGAGAAATATGTTCAAATCTCAGACTACGATTATGGATTTGGTTAGTTCTCTCTACATATTATTTCTTCATATGCTTTGAAGATTTGTTATTAGGTCCATACAATTATAATATACCTTCCTGATATATTAACCCACTTTTACTATAAATTATCCCTCTATCTCTAGAACATGGCTTATCTTAAAATCTGCTTTTTTATGATACTGGATAGTGGTATTAGCCTTTTTTGGTTTGTATCTTTTATATTTTACTTTCAAGTTTTCCATGACTAAATTTAAGCTACCCCTCTTATAAGTAATATCTAAATGATTTTAATCTTTTCATTTATTCTAGCAATATTTTTAATTGTACTATTTAGTCCATTTACATTTAACGTAATTATTGATAGTTCAAAGTTTATGTATTACTACTTCACAAATGCAGGCACACATATAAACAAACACATCTTTGTGTATACATGTGTAGCCTCCACAACAAATTATTTTTTTATTTTGATCTCTCAGTATTTATTTGACTTTGCCCACACATTTACTCTTTCATATTGTAAGTTCTATGTGATTTGGTAAATCTCCCAAGAGCTTCAGATTATTTTTGAATACAGTGTTAATAATTGCTCCTCCTGAGAAGTTTTTTCTGACACAAGAAAGTTTATCAAAGCTGGTAAACTCAAAAGGAATTTGTGAACTGTGAATCAACACCAGGGACTCACCAGAGAAGGAAAACACAGCAGTACCTTGAAAAAACAGACCTCATTTAAACATTGGAAAGATTCGATGGCCAAGCAGATGATTTTAAAGTAGAGTTTGGCATGCAACTAAAATCCCTAGTTCAATTTTTGACCCAAATTAAAAGATATCACAAAATGGAATTTATATAAAATTTGTAGACAGAACACACAATGCTAGAGTTTTTTTTAGAACTTTTGTCTATCTTAACTCAAAAACACATTTGTCTTAGTTTTATCTTTCTTCCATGAAAACTGTGTTGTGCTTCCATTTTAAATTTTCAATTGCTTATGGACATGCTTCCATAGTCCCAGACATACACCTTCATATAGCGTATATCAAAATTGTTGTTAATGTTTGTTTACTTGCCAGTCTTCCCTACTAGATTGTAAGCCCACCAGAATAGAGAGAGGACTGCTACATATTCTCTATCCACAGCACTTAGTACAGTAGGACCTCCATAAATATTTATTCAGTTGTTTTAAAACTTTTATGCAGTGATGACCTTTCTCAAAATAAAATATATTGCTAAATTACCAAATATTTTCAAATAATTTCTTCATTTATTCCAAACCACTTATTGAGTATTGGGCAGTGAGTATGGACAATTCCTTTCAGAAAATATGTTACAAAACGTTGTTTATTTGTTCTTTTAGTAGGAGTTTGTTGTTCTTAACAGCGATGATTTGAACACACTTAATTGTCACTGGGAATAATCCAGTAGAGAGGGAGAAATTGGAAGCCGTTTAAAAAGAAGAATAGAGAAATAAGCAATAGTGTGCTGTTTCTGAGAAAACAGATGGAGTTATTTTAGTCTTGGCCAAGAGGACTTGGAGGGCCAGTTCTTCCATTGTAATAGGAAGAGAGGAGAATGAGTAGAAGTACAACTAAGTTTGAGAATGAGTTCTCTTTTGTCTATTTCTATCCCTTTATGTCTCTTTAAATAGAAAGTAAAATAATATGCTGAGACTGAGGGAATCAAACTGGAAGTAGGACAGTGAACATTAGAGATTTGAAAAGAGTGGAGAAACTTTGAATATCAATATGGAGGGTGTGAGAGTTGGCCAGAGAAATATCCAGGATTGCTGAACAATATTGAGTCGATCTGCAGTTGAAAATCATGAATTTATAGAAGCAATAATCTGTTTTATTGTAAAATTTTCTCTAGGACATTTGTTTCACCTGGACACAGGTACAAATAAAGCAGATAGTTGAGTTCATCTAGGGAATTATGATATTAGTGAGAGTTTTTTGATGTGATAGGTCTTGGGATTTAAACTGTGTATGAGGGCAGTGAAGAAAGGAGGGAGCTGATGAACTGGGAAATGAGTCTGGGCATAGAAGGAGCTGAAAAGATCTAAGAATAAGGATCATGAGAGTTAGTGAACAAATACACTGGAAAGAGAGGAGATTCGGGTCAGAAATTGTATTCTTGAATTAGCAATTATAGGAGGGAGCACTTATGGGGCAAGATATGATTATAGAGGTAGGTTGTTGAGGTGAGAAGGAAAAAGAGGTAACTAGAAATGAGATCGATGAATTGACAAGTGAAAGATAGTGATCTACCTTCCACATAGATTATAAAACACTTTAGATTATGGAGCTCCTTTAATTCAAAGGGAATTAGCCACTCAACCTCATTCCTATGTTCTCTTAATGCTTCAGACATACCTCTGTGGAACCCCTGGCATCCAAAGTTTGAGAAAATGTTGGTTTAAGTTAGTGACTGATCTTTCTAAACAAATTAAATTCTTTGCCCTTATTTTTCTGCCAATGGCAAAGGAGACAATTGTTCAATGGAGAGGTATCGTTTAGGGAAGGTAGACCCTGAAAAGAGACCAGATATAAAACCACAATTATTTAAACCCATTGAAAACTAGTTTGGGTATTTTCATTTTTTAGCCACTATTTTAGCATCAAAATGGTTTTGCCTGTGCCCAGCAGATCTACTGTTACTTCACCCAAAGATAAAAGTGGTGTGACTAGAAGACCATTCTCCTTACTCCTAGTTATAATCCTGGATCACCCAAAGGGGAAAGAAAATGTTCCTGTACCTATAAATCTTTGTCCTTACACGCATACAAAAGGGAGGAAAGAAACTCCAGAAAGCTTTTGTCCACATGAAAAGGCAGAGAAGGTTAAATTTTACATGCTTTGCCTCTAGAGACATTTATATTCTCATTACTAAAGAAGCTAAGAAATATACTAAGGGTGCAGTTTGTGAAAAGAGAAGAATAAAACAGCACAAACAGAAACAAGACAAATAACCACTTCTGAATTGCTAGCAGAGGGTGAGGAGAGGTTAAGTACCAAGTGATTTCCAGGAAAGATTCATAGAACTAATTCAGCTTGTTCTATTTTGGCAGGCAAAAATTCAGATTCCTGTAACCACATCAATGGAGTGAGTCCTCTTGCCCTACAGACAGTAGGTCACAGATATTCCAGGTAATGCTGGATTATTTAAGTGTTCATTATCTTCTTCATGAGTTTCCCCTTAGACCTTTGTTCTCTACTTTTTCCTTATTCCTGTCCATAGTTTGGTCATTTCACTGCTCATTAGAATCTAAATTAAAGAGTTGGAACTTAGGTTAAGTTGAGGTTTGTTAGATGCTCTAAGGAAAAAAAGGTGGGAGAGTAGGAGCAGGTTCAGATATAAGGCTCAGCTGTTGATTCACAGGTGCCAGTTATTTTCTTCCTACCCCAACATTCCCTCCTTGGAGAACCTCTCCATTCTCTCTTCTTAGACACTCTGCTCTAAACCCCCACAGAGTGGGCACTGGCCCACCTGACCTAGGACCCTCCTCTTAAATGATGGGAGTGGGCTAATAGTTGACTTGAGATGAACCAATTAGGATTTCTTTCCTGTGATTTTGGAAATGCATCACAGACACATTACCTATTTTTTATTGAGGTCTTGATTGAAGAGGTTACATCCAGTCCAGATTAAGACCTCCACTCATGCCTAAACAGAGCTATTCTTTCATATCAGAAGAATTGAAACAGGTACTTGAAGAGGAACAGGGCTAAGAGACCATGCAGTCCCAGAGGAAGAAACAGCACAATTGACTTTCAAATTCCTGGTTCTTGTGGCTCCCAGTGCCTGGCCAACACTTCCTGACCCTGAGTTGAAATCTGACTCCTGAACCCTTCCAAAAGTCCCCTCACCTCATGTCTTTATTTTTTAAGTGAATGCTGTTCCTCATAGCTAAAGAACACTTTCTATCCAAAAAAAAATCTTGACTGAAGTATTAAGAAAACTTGGGGCCCAATCAGTATTAATGATTTTTAAAAAATAAACATTGCCAGATGTCAGGAAATCGTGTTGCATCAAAGAGGAGTTAAAGGGTCATTAAAGATTTTACTGTACGTACACAGAAGGTTGAAAAAATTACTTTAAGAGGAAAGAATCTGACAGCTCTATGAAGGATTAATTAGGGAGAAATGTCTGAACATTTGATTAATATAGCTGATATACTCTCAGCACAAGGCAGCTTTAGTTTTTATTTCATAATCAACTGCACATTTCACTTTGGGAAAAATTTAAATTACATTATGGAATGAAGAAAAATTGAAAGACATAAAATAGATAAGTGATTGAAGAAGTAAAACAAGTCTATCAAGGAAGAGAAGAGTGACTGCAGCAGGAAAGGAGGCATCTTTACCACCCAGACTGAGGTCCAATTCCCAGAGGCATCCACCTTCTTGACTCACCACAAGTGGAATCACCACTATTTCCTTGAACAATCAGAGAAAACCTCTAATCTTTGGCTCCAAATGCTGAATTATTCTTAATAACAAAAAGAAGCTTACCTGCATCTACTAGCATTGTAGCATGCCTGTCATACCCCAACATCCACTCTGCACCACTACTGCTGCTCAACCACCAAACCCCATAAACCCCTCCATTGCTGAGTTCTACAACCAATCTCTCTCTTTCTCTCTCTCTCTCACATACACACACACGACCACCACCACCATCATCTGATATACTGAATGCCACCCACCCTAACCATAGCCACATGCCTGATAGGGCCTAACCTATGAGATCCCTGAATAAGATTTAACAACAACCCTCATTGCCTACAGGATAAAATCTCAACTCCTTAGCACAGCATACAGGGTTCCTTGTGATCTGGTTCCTGCCCACTTCTCCAGCATCATTCCATCCCAATCCCTTACACTCTGGCCTTGTCCTAACTAACCTCTGTTGTCAGAACTCAACATGCTTCCTTTCATCTTGCCCTGTTGCATATATTGTACATTCTACCTGGAGTGTCCTACTCTCTTCAGCTTACCATGCCTGACTATCAGTCACGTTTAAAACTTCAATTCAGATTTATTTGCTCTGGAAACATTCAAGAATTGCCATTCCTTTCCTACTTCCTAAGGCTGGATAAGCAGAATTGCCTATTTACTGTGCTTTCTCTACTGTAACCTCTTGAGGAGAGGGACTATGACTTTGCTTTCTATCTTTCCAACATCTATCATAATGCCTAGCCCATAATATAAGATTAATACATGTCAGTTTGATAGATATTAGTTTAATTAACTTTTGTTTGCTTTGATAGCTGATATAGCTAGCAAGTTTACTTTGGGTCTTCTTTTTAATAGGATTAAAATCTAACTAAAAGCTGTTTTTGTCTTACTTTGAAGCTGACTTCTTTTTTTTTTTGGTGAGGAAGATTTAATGAGTCTGAGTTAATATCTGTGCCAGTCTTCCTCTATTTTGCATGTGGGATGCCACCACAGCATGGCTTGATGAGCAGTGTGCAGATCCATGCCTGGGATCCAAACCCACAAACCCTTGGTCACCAAAGCGGAGCACACGAACTTAACCACTACACTACCAGGCTGACCCCTGAAGCTGACTTCTTTTATTGGATTATGTTTAGAGATAACAAAATATATGATTGATATTAATTTCCTGCATGATCCAGCCATTCAACTGAACTTTAGTCCAGAATAAGTGGTCTCTCTGCACAAATGAAATATAAATAGATTTTAAATGTTAAAAATATTTTAATAAGGAAAGATAATTCTATACAGGATAAGAAATCTACTCATTGGCTTTATAATTATAACATTTTAATTAGCAGCAAAAGTAAAAACGGCAAAGTGTTGTTTTCTTTTGCCCATAGGATGGTGTCACTCTTTCAGAGAAGTAGTTTTGCTTCTATTAACATATCCTGTCAGGTGTCTAAAACTCAAGTCATTACGGAGTGTTTTAATTGTGGGAAATGCTGCTGCTCATCTTTAATAAGAAATGCTCTTCCAGGAAAAAGACTCCCAGGTGGAAAAATGCAACATTAGATGCAAAGCAGTGTAATTCTGCTCAAGATGGCCTTGAGATGGAACCCATTCATGGACTTTAGCATCCATGAAATTGGAAAAATAAGCATACCTTGAAAACGGTTTTATTTTCTTTTAGCAAGCAGGCTAGTACTTTCTTGCTTTGCTGCTTCTCGAAAGTTTTTGGATCTTCAAATGCCGTTAAAAGCTAGAGAAAGGAAAACAAAAACTGCAAGCAATTGCCCAGCTAATGTGTGCCTCAGATGCAAAGTCGGGAAAAAGTAGAACATCTTCAAAGAGTGTAATCAGTTTGAAATGAGTGATAAAAATTCGATTATGTACCAGTGCAAATTTGTGCAACAAATTGCTAACAGCCACATATGGCCCAGGAACCTGTTTGCTATTTTCAAATCATTTTGACTTTGAATAGAAAAAAAGAATAACAAAGACCTCAAAAATATTTTTCAGTTTTGTCAAGGCCTATCAAATGTTGTTTTATGCACCATTCATGAACTTTAAATGAATTCTCTTCTTAACATAATTATCCCTTTAGTGTAAAACTTACATCATTTTAGAGTGATATTTCAAAGTATATTCATGGGATGATAATTGATGTTTCTCAAAACAAGAAAACATCAAATACATAAATAAACTATATTTCATGATCAAAAAATTCAGAAAACTCTAAGTAAGCAAAGGTAAAGAGATTTCTTTACTGTTGGATGTCTTTGGGACTTTACTGGACCAATATGCGTTGTGAACCTCCATGAAAGACGTGGTTTTCCAAACTAGTTTGACCATTGAATCTTTTTTCTAGACTCATAAGAGGCTACTATTTTACAACATTTTCCTAATAACAGCCATATTAAGTATTTGTGGCCAAATAGTAATAAAAACACACAATCTCTATGGTGCTTCCTTGGATTTGCTTCTGTGTTTCTCTGTTTTGTTTCGCTTCAGTTGCTATGTGAGTATATTGCAGTGATTCAGGGAGAACCAATTCTCAATGTTGTCAAGAGACTTCTAACCATATGGTCTGACCATTTGGCTTGGAAATAAATAAAATCAGTAATGTTAGATGAAAATATCAAATTATCTTCAGATCCATTCTGAACAGCATTTTCACTGTTTAGCTCCATAGCTCATCTCTTACCCACATCTACTTCCATTTTTTCAACCAGAGAGTGGAGTAAGTATTCGCAATCCAACGACTCTGTAAATTAGCTGAGCTAGAAGAATTGAGAGGGCTCTATTTTGGCCCTAAAACTCTAGGATTTTCAATCTTAAATCACCCATTTGGTGGCAAGAATCCAACATAACTCAAAGTTGTGTAAAGATAATGTTTTCATCTTTCCAGACCTGGTAAAGTTTCTAACATCACTGCAGGATAACTACTGTCTTCTAGAATGTGACTGAATGGGCACTTAAATGCAATGAACTTGTCTGTATTTCACTGGTTCTGTTGTTGATTTTTTTTTTCTTTGAGGTTCCAACTTTATAATAGTTGTAAGTTCTAAGAAGGTGGGGCTTTCTGTATGTTGTGCTAATCGACATGTCCCCAGTGCCTATAACAGTGCCTGGCATATATTAGCCAGTGTAAAATATTGTTGAGTGAATGAATTAATTTTAGAAAATAAATTCCCTTATCTCTGTGATGTTAGAACCATCTTCTAACTATTAGAAGTAAAAGAAAATTGGCAGAGGCAAGGGAGATTGGCCATTCTGATTTTACTCAATATCAGTTAGATTGTTATTTAGTTCCCAGGCTTATATAATAAATTCTACCCTTTACAGCTATAAATTATATGCCAACTGGTATCAACTTGCCTTTTGAAATAAAAATAAAATTTGCTTTTGGCAAGCAAATGGGAGTGGGTATCTTTCTCAATCTCTCCTGGAATTCTTGGGAGCTTACATCCTACCTAGTCATTTCTGGCTTCAAGTCCTTCTTTCCTCTTAATTAGTTCAGTTTGCCTGGCTGTTCCATATATATTGTCCTCTTCCTTCACTGAATCTCTACATATTGGAAAAAAATCCTAATTCCTTTATTCCCCAAAACAGTCACTGATAAAAGGTTATGTCTGCAATTGACTTTTACTGGAGACTAGAGTCAATGGATGAGATTTACATGACAGAGGAATAAATAAACAGGAATTGAATACTCTATCTCAGCTCTTAAAATTCCTTTGACTACTCCACTACAAAGAACGTGCAATTAAACATTCTCTCTGCAGATTCCTGTGTCGTCTTATAAAAGGAGACCCAGAAAAAGAAAATTTGGAAGACAGAGAAAAGTAAAAGAAATAATTACCCTACCTTCAACTAGAAGCACAAATCATTTTGGTATATTTTATTCCATTCTTTTTTTCCATAAAAGCCTCCTTTACACAAAGTTGTTAAAATTCTCTATGTAGATTCATTGATAGATTCTGCTTTCTCACGTAAAATATCGTAAGCATTTTCAAAAATGTCATATTTCTAATATCTGCACAATAGTCCAAGTAAACATGCTATAATCAATTTAGTGATTCTCCTAGTAGATACTTTGCTCCCATCTAATATTTTTCCAGGGAAAATAACACTTGGTTAAACAGATTTGTACATAAAATTTATTCAATATTTAAGATTTGTTCCTTAGGATTCATCCTCAGAATTGAAATTAATAAGTCCAAAAATACACACCTTTTTAAGGCTCATGATATTTACTGCCAATTACTTCTGAAATCGTTATATTATTTTTCACAGTATGGTGTTTAAAACTTTACTACATCAGCTTTTTTACTGTTTGATCTGAACAAAATGTTTGCTGCTAGCAGGGCTGTTGAACCTGCGAATAACAGAGCTGACACAAAGTCTTTGAGTTTGGCATGAGGTCAGTGGCGGCTTCTGAATGCTTTTCATCTGCCTCTGTTTGACTGCGATGTTCTGCTCTCGTGGTTATGGAGCAGTCACCTGGCAGGCTGATCCTCAGCTACTAACAAAAAACTGTGCTTTTAAATGATGGTCTTGGAGTCTGTTGTTATCTTTGCTGAGCAATAGAGTGACACAGTTTTCTTTTGTAACATCTTTCTCATGGCAAAAATACACATATTTACTTTTAAAAACTTTGAAAAGAGATAGAAAACTATAAGAAAGAAATTCTTAATTACTTGCTGTGCCACTAGCTAGCAATATTCTCTTTTAACATTCAGCATATTTCCTTCTGAATGTATTGAAACATACAATGTCACACTCGCAGTGCTGCTACCGCCACATCACAACAACCAGGACCCTGGTATTCAAACGGCCTGCGATCTTGAGGTTTCCAGGTAACATCATACTATGAGACTTTCTCATGCCATTAAATACCCTTTGGAAAGATAAATTTAAAAAGCTTATACTATCCCACAGTATGCATATACCATTATTTATTCAATAGTTCTGTTATTAGACATTTAACCTTTTTCATTTTTCATTTTACATGGTCTTTTTGCATGCTAAAAGATGTAATAAAGGTCCTTGTACATTAATCTTTGTATAGAATTTTGATTATCACCTAAGGATAAATTCTTAGATGAAGAATTTCTGAGTCAAAATTTATGAGCATTTTTAAAGGCTTTCAGTACAGACTTCCAAACTGTCCTTCAAAATCTTGATACCAATTTACTCTCCTTATTCTGTTGTAAGAGGGACAACAGGCGGCAAAGATGGAAAGAGTGGGTAAAATATTATAGCAATTTAACTAATATTTATTAATACCCCACTATGAGCATTTTGGAAGTAATTTACACTAAAAAAACAAGCAAATATACAAAATACATTGAGTCTGAATAATTTTTACTGACTGCACATAAGGTAATTTGGAACAACAATTTTTTAAAAAGCAATAAGAATTTCTTTAATTTTCAAAAACAAAGTTGGATCAAAAGATGCTTCCTTACACATAAATTTGTTTTGTTTTGTTTTGAAATTCATTAAGCACAGAGGAAAGTTACAGTGTGCACTACTTTTCTTCCAAGTTGTATTTAACATTTTTTCATAAAATTATTCACAGAAAAGTTCATATAATAAAACTAAGCTACCTTGATCTTCGTGGATAAAATTACACTGCTTAATACAATCCATTATTATACTCAAAGTGAATATACCTTCAAAATGTGTGAAACACTTTTAACATCTCTGGGATACAATTATATATAAGAACATATATTTTAACTAGAAAACAAGCTTTTTTCTCTAAGAAATTAACAACAAGGAAACTACTGTTTATCCAGAGCAACACTGAATGGCATAATTTGATTCGATGCAAATTCATTAAGCACATGAGACATACTCTCAATATTGTAGTAGACTCTACTGGGTTACAGTAAGGCATCAAGGAGACGCAGTTTGGTGACACAAGGCTGCACAAACAACAAAGGTCCAACAATGTAAAACCACATATCAAAAGAAATGGCTCACTCAGACATAAAGAACAAGGAAAGTTTCTTCTTTTTGCATTTTTTTTAGTTTGTAATTTGCGTATTTTTTAGTTCAAGGTAGATAGTCAATCTAAATTGTCCAAGAATGAAGAGTTTTTTTAATACTATATTTCATAATTTTGGAAAAAATTTTCATATTTATGTTTATCATTCTCAGAGTAGTCCATATCTCAATCTATCTAGCATCCCAGAGGATGCCATGTCCTTCCTTTGGGCACCAACACCTTCATTTATCACTGGACAAAACATTATGGATTAAAATAGTTAATTCTTGCATCGATTCCAGCAGAGCAAATAGTTGTGATTTTCTTAACTCAGTTCTTATACAAAGTATAGCAGAGTATGTCTTTACTAATACTGTGACCAGTGTATAGTCTTTGCAGAAAGAGTAAGGTAGAGTGATATATGTTAACTATGGCTTTATGCTTTTTAGAAACAGAGAGATGCATTCTCCCTACACGTGCTATCTAGATGTGTCTGTGAATGCATTCACTATAATACATATGTACCTACGAGGAGAAATGTCTTCTAGTCATCAAGGATATAACAGTTTTATATAAAATGACAGCTATCCAAATCTCGTGGGAATAAAAAATCACTTCTTACCCACATTGAAATTACTGTTGCAAGAGTCCTATGAATGTCCAGATTTACAACTCCAATGTGGGCAGAAAGATTGACACCCTAAATGAACTCCACTGCTGCTGACTGCCTAGGGGATGTTAGTATGAACTAGGCTCACAAACACTGATTAAATCCAGGGTGTCAGAGTCAAAGCAAACTCTGGCTGCATCATCCACGTTGGGCAGCTGGTCAATTCCAAATTCATCTGCTAATGGAACATGCCTCTTCCATTTTTCACTCTGGCTGAGTAGACCAAACCCCGAATGAGCCTCCAGGCAGATAACTTATAGCAAAGGAGAGTAGCCGGCCATATAAAAGCCTCAGAGCTTGTTGGATCTCACCTATGAAAATTTTCTGAGGTCAGCCTTAGTTAGGAGTTGATCGTGTTTTTCTTCTTTTCTTCAAATAATGGTAAGTTAGGAGGCTTATCAGTAACCATTAACCTACGATTTTCAGCATTTGCCCAAGTGAAAATTCCCTTGTCTGCTTACAGTTTTTGCACTTCCCAACCGCCTATTAAGCAGATTCTTCTAAACTTGTCTTCACTGCAAGTTTCTAATCTTGCTCATAACCAGGCAGTAAGTGTTTAGGGTGGGTCATTAGGCATCACAGCCTAAGCTGACACTCATATCTTCAACCTACATTGACTGTCTTACTGCAGACAATTTATGCGAATGATGCATCAGTCTTGGGGCCAGATGGACACTAGGCCAAAGATTTTCATCTATGTCTGCTCCTTACTTGAGGAGCTTTTACAAACTACTGATACACAGGCTCTACTCTCAAGATCCTGACTTAAATGGTATGAGGTGGCGGTTTGAGTATCTGTATTTTTTTTAAAGTTCTCTGGCTCCCTTGTCAAATCTAATATGCAATTGGTTGAGAACTTACTGCTTTAGACTAAAGATGCATTTATGAACATATAAACTTAGGTAGTGAAAAGTATTGTCATTTATAAATAACTTTGACCTAAGACCTGCAGAAGCCTACTTGCTTTCTTCTGTGGAAAGCAAAAACAACATTGTGTTGTCATTAATATTACATTTGGATTCTCAGGTTAAAAGATATCCTGAACTAAAGTCTATAATAGCAGCCAGCATTCCTGGAGTGTCCACTACGTGTAAAGTATCAGGCTAGGTTACTTTATAAACTTTATCATATTTAATCCTTATAACCCTCGGAGGTAAGTATTATTACATCTATTTCACAGATTAGGAATCTGAGACTCGGGAGAGGTAAAACGATTTGCACTAAGTGAAGCCAAAACAGCTTACAAAGCAAATCCATATGGAGCGTCTTTCCCAACGTCCCTCTACTTTCCAATTCTATCTCCAATTTCTCAAACAAAAACTGATCTGACCTTATATCTACTCACCGTGGAGTCGAGTCAACACATTACAGAGCGTGGGAACTGTCCTCCTCAACTAATTAACGTAAAGAATCGCATGCTTACACAATTGTCTGTATTTTGGCTTCAAAAAGATTTCAATAATGGGAACAAACTTTAAGAAAATATCCTCAAAAGCAAGTATTAACTACTTTCTCTCCCTCTTGGAAGACTTGAATCCAAAATGAGATGCTTCCCGCCTGCCTAAGAGCAGAGGAAACAGATATTTGAAGCCATAAATATGCTTTGGAGTGACGGTTTACAGGATTTACTTGCACATAAATCATCTCAGAAGCAGACTGAAATTCAATGTATCTCCATGCAATTTTCAGCTACTAGTAAACACCAACCCTGAGCAAAAACACTTGTTAAAGAAAAAGTGAAAGAACCCAAAACTGTAGAATCCTTTGCTATCAGCTGATACACAAAATTTGTTCAAAAGTAAAAATCTTTCCTCTAGCCTAAATGTTTCACCATCCTAGCTTCAGCTAAAGGGGATGTTTTACTTATAAAATGTCATGCAAACGAGTAGAAGATGAAGCTCTTATGAGTAAAGCCCTTCGCAGTGAAGTTATAAAATCACTTTTAGAGAGGTTACATTAACAAGCTATCCCATTCCTATTTCACAAGAAATAGCTTTTCAGAAATCAAGATCAGGTTCATGTTTATTTTCTTTACAATCTTGAATAAAGAACCTCTTATATAGTAGTTTGAAATCTACTGGTTAATGGAAAAAATATATCAATGAACACTTCATCTTCAAATATCAAGTGAAGGAGAAAATTTTCTCATATTTATAAGAAAGAGTGATATTCTTCTATTCATATCATGCCAGAGTTTTTCTAGAACATTGATAGCACATCGGCACTTTATCTCAAAGTCAAAGAAATGAACTGGATTCAGGTTCAAGGAAACCATTTGGCACAAAACATTGTAATTCAATCTTTTATGCATGACTCCATACTAACTCATCAATCCAGTAACACAAAATATACCTAAAACATTTATTTTGAATAACATAAATTTCTTCTATTATTATTAAAGTGCTTAAGTTAGCTTTTTCTCTTCACTTTTCTATTGACTGTATTGACCTGTGTATGTGGACTTTATATTTTACTTAATAAGAAATAACACCATGGTGGAAAGACTAATTGAATGGGAGTCAGAAGACTCAAGTTCAATTCCCAGGTTTCTCTAGACCTGTGTGCTTTGATTCAACGACATAACCTAACACTTAAAATTTCTCAACTCTCATATTCTAATATTAGACCCACCTGAACAAAAAACTTCAGTAACAAAATAAAATAACATGTATGAAGGAATTTTAAAAGTTGAAACACTCTTTCCCAAAGCACGTACAAATAAAATTGGTCCCATGAAGTAGTCTGTGAAAGAAAGGACAGCAGTCAAGTAAGTTTTGAAAATGCTAGAAGATTCACAATTTATATTCAAATTTTAAATATTTTAAGAAGTCCTATAATCATAGTGAGGAAATCTGTAAAACTTAATTTTTAACTCAGTATTTCCCCAACTAATTTGACCATGCCCTTTTTTGACTGTGAGCATCTTGCTGCTTAGATGCTCTATAGAGTATAATTTGGAAGATGGTATAGAGTATGTTAAATTAAAAAGCACTGTGATACTGTTAAATTAGGCTTAATTTGGAGCAAAGTTAAATTTCAGTTAAGTATATTATTAAAATTGTGTTTTAAACTTACTAATTAGAACAAAGGTGGTGTCTAAAATGTAATGATCAAATTTTAAACAAATAGAAAATTCTCAGTTTAAGGGCTGTTTTGATATTGATTTCCCATATTGTCAGCATTATGAGTGGTTATAAAATAAAGGATTTTATTCATTTTGTGCTAAACACTAACAACCCTCAAATGTTTCTTCTAATGGGAAAAATATTAGATTATATTCTTCTCTAACCTTTCTAATCTCTATCTTTTTTACATAATCCCTGTAAAAGAGGGCGTATATGCCCCTTGCCACCACTTCAACACAAACCCTCATTTCCATAAGGGAAAATCTATTCTACAGACACCCCCAGCCCCTCTCTACCCCTTCACTATCTACCCCTCCAGAGCAGAGTGACATATCTCATGAGTAAATGTAGGAAGACTGACTGGGCGTGTCCAACTCAGTTCCAACCTTCTATTTAAGAACCAGCTTGGGGGCTGGCCCGTGGCCTAGTGGTTAAGTTCTCACGCTCTGCTTCAGTGGCCCAGGGTTTCGCCAGTTCGGACCCTGGGCACAGACATGGCACCACTCATCAGGCCATGTGGAGGCTGCGTCCCACATGCCACCACTGGAAGGACCCACAACTAAAAGTATACAACTGTCTACTGGGGGGGATTTGGGGAGAAAAAGCAAAAACAGAAAAAAAAAACGGGGGGAGGGGTGACAAGTTAGCTCAGGTGCCAGCCAATCTTTGAGAAAAAGAAAAAGATTGGCAACAGATGTTAGCTCAGGTGCCGCCAATCTTTAAAATAAATTAAAAAATTAAAAAAAAAAAAAAGAACCAGCTTGCCCTACAAGAGTAGGGATTCTTCTCAACTTGTTCAGTCTTCCCTGGGCAGGCTATCCACGTACAGCACACTGCCCCGACCATTGGACAAGTCAACCTAATTCTGGCATGTGAATATCAGATGGATTGGGCTCTCACAATAAATTACATCCTAATAGAGAGCCACTGTCAATGAGAGTTGCTCTTTTGAGCTCCAAATTTACACTTTATTTATTTCTCCAATTGTGTAGAATCTGGATAGCAAAGAATGTTGCTATTTTTCAGAGGTTCTCTTATCAACTCCAACCATCTGCCTCACAGATTCTTATCAAATCTTAAGCAAAAAAAGAATAATGAAAGCTATCCACTTGCTGCATACAACCTGCCCACAGATGAGATATTCAGGCGAGAACATCAGCTTCATACTGGTCTGATATTTTCACATTAAGTCTTCAAAATGCCTTGGATTGATTAAGAAAATTCTGAAATGTATACATATTGGGAAAGAACTCAATAGATCACTTTTTTTCTTAAAGAAGTATCTTCAGTCTGAGGCCACTGAAATCTTTTGTTCTTTATCTTAGAACCAAGGATGAATGTGTTAATAAAGGTTCCCAGTTAGTGTCACAGCTTTCAGAGAATGCTCAGTTTATTTTTATGCTGTTTCAGTCCCATGTGTAACAATCACCTCTGCTTACCTATAAGACCTCTTTATTGGCTGTGCTTCCTGCCCAATCTCGCTTCTCTACTTCTCAAATAAATACTTTCACTCAAACCTGTCTTTCAGGGTATGCTAGCAGGGAACATAGACTAGAATGCCCTCTCATACTATCTACAGGCATAATATTTTATTTCTTCACCAGGATTATCAAAGCAATACATCATACATATTATATCACATTATTGTTCATTATATCATATCATATTATATTATTTTATATTATGCTACATTATTTTATATTACCAATCATGTGACATAAGTTGCTTTTATCCCCCTATAACGTGTCAGCTCCTAAAAACATTCACCTTGGTGTTCTCAGTACCTGGTATGAGTATGATGCCTGTAACATTGTAGGTGCTCAATAATTACTTGTTAAACGAAATTTTAAAAATATAACTGCAAAAAGGCAAAACTATGGAGACAGGAAAAATATCAGTGGTTGCCAGGCATTGGGGAAGAGAGAGGGATGACTAGGCAGAGCACAGAAAATTTTTAGGGCAGTGAAAATACTCTATATGAAATCATAATGATAGATACACATCATTGTACATTTATTTAAACCCATAGAATGTACAACACGAAGAGTGAACCCCAATATAAACTATGGACTTTGGGTGGTAATAATGTGTTAATGTGAGTTCACCAATTTTTATGAATGTACCACTCTAATAGGGGATGTTGATAATGGGAGAAGCTATCATGTGTGAAGACAGGGGTATATGGTAAATCTCTGTACCCTCCCTTCAATTTTGCTGTAAACCTCAACTACTCCAATAAAGTAAAGCCAGTTAAAAAATTAAAAGTGAAAAAAATAGAAGTGTAACAAAGAGCCCAGTATTTGAACAATTATTTGATCCCATCAAATGTTTCTAATAAAGTGAGAAATCAACATTATGCAAGAAAAAAAGACAAACAGTCTGGGTAGAGAAAGCTAAGCAATGGTTGAGAAACAGAATATTAAGCCAAAATTATAGCCATGTATTAGCTTGCCAGTTACATCTGTGGTATGTCGTAAACTAATTGTTTTTATGTGAAAATCCATATGCTTTTTAAAATGTATTTTCATGCAATTTATTCACGTGAGGTAAAAAAAATAAACCTAAAAAATAACAGTTTCTGTGGTTTTCAGACATTAAAGACTGTTGTTTTGCACATTATGTGCTACTCATGCCAAACTATGCTATGTACACATTCCTATCCTTATATTTAGGCAAGGGTTAGCGTAAAAAGTTACCTTGAGAGAGAAAAAGATCCTCAAGTCACAACCCTAGTTATGTCAAACCTCTGCCATTGCTGATGGGTATTTAGTATAAATGTTATATCATGACCCTTTGATTCAGAATAAGGGTTTTTATTAAAAGTGAGTGCATTTTTCATTGCTAGTTATTCAGATACCACTGTCCAGCATTAATGTTTCTAGGTCATCAGAGTTAAACAGTTCATGCACATTATTTGGAATAAACTACTTATATCACCTTCTTCAAACATAAGCTGAGTGATTCTGTATTTATAATTTCTTTATATATCTTTACCAACAATAAAATCACACTCAGAGATATGTCAGTATTTTCACTAGGCATCTAGGAAATCAGTGCCTAAAACATGTTTATATCCAACATGGATTTAATTATGTCCAAAACTTAAAAACAAATGATAGTGCAAGAGCAACACTCTGTTTAGAATCAGACTTAACTTCTCTGAACCTCAGTTTCACCATCGGTAAAACATGAATGATTGTATCTATAGATCTCACAGCACTACTTTTAGGATTAAAAGAGTTAACTTACGTAAAATACCTAGGAGAGTGATTGGGACCTAATATACATTCAGTTACTGTTTCTTGCCTTTTCAATTCAGCTATCAAATTGGAAATTGACTACCTACAGAAATTAACAGTTCATATATACTATGTAAGGTTTTTTTGGGGTTTTTTTGGTGAGGAAGAGTAGAAGTGAGCTAACATCCGCCCCCAATCCTCCTCTTTTTCGTGAGGAAGATTGGCCCTGAGCTAACATCTGTGCCCATCTTCCTCTATTTTATATGTGGGATGCCTGCCACATCATGACTTGATAAGTGGCGCACACATCTGTGCCCTGGATCTGAACATACGATCCCCAGACCGCCGAAGCAGAGTATGTGAACTTAACCACTCCACAACCAGGCTGGCCCCTATTATGTAAGTATTCTTGTACAACACCTCTAGAGGAAAAAGGGATAAACTGACCGTACATCTGTTTTGAGGTTGCTGATGAGAATTTACCAAAAGATTTTTCCATATGATTCTGATATTTTATTTTGTTCTGTCTCATCTAAATCAATTCCTTAAAGAACTGGCATATTTTACAGAAAATATGACCCTTCCTAGATTAACACATATGATCTGTTCCCAGCTCCAAACACCATGAAACTAACTGAAAGGCCATATTTCATTGATTAATATAGAAGAAGAAGTTTAATCGCACAAATGCCTCTTAAAATTCTTAAACATTTGCAGATAATTGTTTGATTTCCTATAGAATTTAATGAAGCATCAGAACAAAGGTAGAGTGTAAAAGTGATTCCGAAGAAAGAGTATTCTACAAGGAACCAAAATACTCAAATTAGCCTTATCCTCTCCTGATAAGTCCGCTGGAGACAAAGATGTAATTTCTCAAAAGATATGACGAGGCCAACTTCGGGAGCAGAGGCAATTCATGAAAAAGCTGAAAGCTAAAGCCTGTCCACTGACAGCACTCTAAAAAGCTGGGGCTAGAAGTCCTCTACTGATGGGGAATAGGAGTGAAACATCAGAGTATCCACTACACTCAATATATGGCTGTCTATAAGGAACACAATGTGAAAACAAAGCCATGGATAGGTTAATGATAAAAGGATTTTTAAAAAGTACTCTGTAAAAACACTAATCAAAAGAAAAGAGTGACTTCACTAATTTTTTTAAGTATACTTAAGATTTGGAATACTACTGGGAAAATAGAAGGATATTTCATAATGAAAATGTCTTAATTTGCCAGGAAGCTATAACATCCTAAATGCGCATGTACCTAATAATAGAAATTCAAAAGACAGGCATCAAAAAGTGGTAAAAATGAAAAAAGAAACAGATAAAACTAAAATTCATAGTTTCAGGCTTCAACAATCTTCTATTGGTAATGGAAAAAACAGTATGCACAAAGTTGGTAATGTTATAGAATATTTAAATATTATCAACCAACTTGACATAATTGACAGTATACAACACTATAACAAACAACAGGCCACATATTCTTGTCAAGTACATATGAACCATTCACTAAAACAAACCATATGCCGACCCATAAAATAAATCTCAGTAAATCAGAGACTAAAATCCTGTAGAGTATATTCTCTGACCACAAATGGATTAAAGTAAATATCCATAACAAAGATATGTCTGCAGCATCCACAAATATTTAGAAATTGAACAACATATTTCTAAATATACCATGGGCCCAAAAATGACAAGGAAACTTAGAAAATATATCAAAACACATCAAAACGTACAGACATATAGATCAATGGGACAGAATAGTGTCCCAAAGTAGACCCCATATACATGTTCAATTAATTTTTGTAAAGTTGTCATGATAATCCAATTGGGAAAAGATAGAAATATTTCAACAAATATTGCTGGAAAAACTGTATATCCACTTCAAAAAAGACATCAACCCTTACTTCACACCACAAACAAAAACTAACTTCAAATGCATCATAGATCAAAACTAAAAAGCCAAAACTCTAAAACTTCTGGAAGAAAATTAAGACTAGACAAAGATTTCTTAGGCAGGGCACCAAATAGTACAAACCATAAAAAATAAGATAAATTGAACTTTGCTCTTCTAAAGACACTGTTAAGAAAATGAAAAGGCAAGCTAAGATTGAGGGAAATTATTTGCAGTACATAAGTGACAAAGTGCTGGTATCCAGAAAATATAAAGAATTTCTATGACTCAATCATTTTAAAATGGTCAAATATTTTAACAGACACTTCACAAAAAGAAGATATCGAAATAGCCAATAAGCATCTGAAAAGATACCCAATATCATGAGGGATCATGAGGGACATGCAAATTAAAATTAAAATCATAACCATAATGAGGCACTATTACATATCCACCAGAATTACTAAAATTAAAAAGACTGACAATACCTAGTATTGGGGAAGACACAGGGTAAGTGTAACTCTTAGAGACTGTTGGTGGGAATGTAAAATGTGTAAAGCCACTTTGTAAATGAGTCTATTTTTTTCTTAAAGGTAAACATATCTTTATCATACAATCTACAATTCCACACACAGGTATTTACCTAAAAGAATGGAAAAAATAGGTCCACACAAAGGCTTGTTCACAAGAGTTCAAAGAGCTTTTTTCACAATAGCCCAAAACTAGAAGCAACCCAAATGTCCATCAACAGGCGAATGTATAAGCAAACTGTAGTATTTCTAAGCAATGGAATGCTGCTTGGCAATTAAAAAAAACAAACTATTGATTCATAAGACACACAAAGAATGAATCTCAAAAGCATAATGCAGAGCAAAGGAAGTCAGACAAAAGAAGTACACACTGCATGATTCCTTCTAGGTGAAATTTTAGAATAAGGAAAACTAATCTATAGCAAGAGAGGGCAGATTGAACGTGATGGGAGATTGATTACAAAGGGGAGTGAGGGAGATTTTCAGGGTGATGGTCTTATTGCGATGGTGGCAGTTACACAGTTGCATGTAAATTTACTGAACACACATCTAAAAGGATTTCACTTTATTGCACGTGAAGTATACCTCAATAAATGTGATTTAGAAATCTGTATTCATTAAGGATATTATTTTACATTTATGACTGACAGCAAATATCACAATCAAACGAAAGTTTTGCAAGCTACATTTGTCTTAATGTGTATTCTCCAGAAGCATTTCCGGACACGAAGATTTGAATGAAAGCGGTTTATACTGGAGGTGATCAAAGGAGGCATCAGTAACGGAATAAAGAAGTAAGGCAGAGAAGGGAAGAAATTCAATAAAGTGTGCTCCATGAAGGAAGTTACTACTGTGGAGTTTGGCATAACCAGTATATAAAACACACATCGAAGTTATACCACCTGAGGACCACTGGTTGAGGGCTACTCCAGTCGTTGTTGGAAGCTGTCCCTGTGCACCTGCAGAGCATTCTTTCCTGGGCACATCTGGCCTTCTGCACAAGGAGCAAAGCAGACCCCAGGGGACAGAGAAAGCCTCTGGGAAAAGAAATGCAGGTGCCTGGCAATGGAAGGTTGAGCTAATATCAACTGAAGTAGTGAGAGGAGTGGGGACTTGGGTGGGACACTGTCACTGCTTGCTACAATATTACTGGAAAATAGCACCCAACAATTCAAAGCACATTGCTAATTCAGAAACTTCAGCCATACAGATATTATAAAGACAATTTTGATTTTCATGTTTACTTTATACTTTCTTTTCCACTTTGTTTGCAAGACTAACACGTCTTTTACAACTTTAAAGATGTAAGCCACAGGAACTGATCACAAATTTGAAAGTCAGGTTTACACTATTCAAATACGCTGGAAAATGTAAATATCATCAAATTTAGTCATCATAAGATTAAGTACACATCAATGTAAAGAAAAGACAAAATAGGAACACAATTTAGAAATATTCTAATTATTTTTTCCTGCAGTGGTCTTTATGTGGCATAGAATTACATTCTCCCAGGATCAATCATTAGCAACAATATATTTAGGGATAAATAGGGTATTTAAGACACTTCACTGTTATAACTATCAAACTATTTTTCTGCAACATAAGAACACTAGATGTTATCCAAGAAAGGTAAGAGAATATAAATTCCCACACAGGAAGTGAAACAATTAGACTTGTCACTGTCTTGTTTTCTTTTTTAATGACACGAGAAGAATCAGCATCAACCAATGGCTATAACAGGCTATTCAACCACGACATATATTTATATTTCCAAATGAATATAAATTCTACATATTTAATCTCCAAGAGCAATACTTTTGAGTCAATTGTCCCACTATGGCCCATTTGTATAGATTAAATACATTAGCCAGAGCACAATGACATGCCCAATTACACAATTAATTCATTTTTTCTAGCCATATGAATTATTAAGGCTTTCCATTTTGTGATTTGTAGATTCTCACTTTTCAAAGTTTTGATTGCACATTTCTGGAAAATCTGAGTTTAATGTTAGTACTCACAGATTTTGAAAAGGTTTGTAGGACAACAGATAATTCTGATGCCAACATCTGATTTTAAAGTATGCCTCAAATATGTTTTCAGATATTTTAGGATGAGGTAAAAGTTTAAATTATTATTTTATTTGCTCAGTTTTTATTCAGACGTTAAAAATATATGAAAAATGATCCCTTTTTTCCATTCACATCAAAAATAATTTTTAAAATTACAGATTGCTAAGTACATAATACAGCGGTCCCGCCTTATATGCAGAGAATATGTTCCAAGACCCCCAGTGGATGCCTGAAACTGAGGATAGTACTGAACCGTATGTATACTACGTTTTTCCTATATATAAATACCTGTGATAAAGTTTAATTTATAAACTTTATAAATTAGGCACAGTAAGAGATTAACAACAATAAAAAATAATAGAACAATTATAACAACATACTGTAATAAAAGTTACGTGAATGTGGTCTCTCTGTCTCAAAATATCTTATTGTACTGTACTCTTCCTTCTTCTCCTTGTGATGATATGAGATAATACAATGTCTACATGCTGAGATGAAGTGAGGGGAATGACACAGGCATTGTGATGTAGTGTTAAGCTACTATTGACCTTCTGATGATACCTCAGAAGGAGGGTCATCTTCTTCCAGATCTGAGTTGAGGGCAGGTAGCTGAAACCATGGAACATGAAACTGCAGATAAGGGGAGACTCCTGTAGATACACTTTTTAAGTAATCCTCTCTAAAATCTTTCAAAATTTCCCTTTGTTGATAGCTTTGGTCCTTCCCATTAGTGCATAACTCCTTATCACCCAATTTTGTTGTTCTTCAACTTTTTTACTTTTAAAAACTCTTTTGTAAATATGATGGAAAATAGAATCTCTCTTCCAAGAAAAAGGAATATACATACAATTTTTGGAGTTTCTTGGCCTCCCATAAAAGTCAGCTCTGGAAATCCTAACCCATTTTCAGGTTATAGTCAGATCTGCTTAGACATGAACTGGATAACATGAGCTTAAAATTGAACACGAAGAGATTTACATGTAGCATTTTTCTGTTCACTTGTTTCTTCCAATTTACATGAAAGCAAATTTTCAACAATAGATCAATACAAAGACTTATATGAAAAAATTCTTCATGTATTTTTAAAAAGCAACACATAAACAAAGAACTATGCTAATCTCGTAATGCTTTAAGAACCGTAAAGTGACTGTCAGAATGGACCCAAAGATGATATTACAGACTTTTTGAAATGTCAGGTTAGTTCTTTTTCCTTCTACGGGTTCCAAAGAGGTAGAGCAAACTTATTAGTTGATAGAGATCAGAAGGTTCATGTGTATCTGTAACTTCCAGTTAATTTCAAAGAGGTTTAAAATATGTTTGTCTTTATAAAGCATCTGTGTTTATATGTAATCTGAATTTAAAAAATAAAGAAGGCATCATTGAATCCTCTCTTTCTCTCACACATCACAACCAGCCCATCTGTCAATCCTAGGCCCCACCGTCGGAATACATCCAGGAGTTAATGATTTCTCACTGCCAATACTGCTACCACTATGGTCTAGATCTGAGGCATCATCACCTCGCACCTGCATTATTACAGTAGCTTCATCCCTGGCCTCCCTGCTTCCACCCTTCCCCCTTATAGTCCATTCTCCCAAGTGCAGTCCGAGTGATCCTTTCAAACCATAGTCACATCAGATCACTCATCTGCTCTAAACCCTCTGAAGACTCCTGTCACATTCGTAGGTAAAGTCCAACTTTTGCATCATTTCTCAGCTCATCTTCTAAGGTTCTCTCCAGTGCTCACTCTGCTCCACCACTCTAGCCATTTTGCCTTTCCTTAAAAGCACACCAAGCAAGCCCTTGGCTCAGGCATGTACGATTGTTTTTCCCATCCACGGAATACTCTTGCCCTGGATATCCATATGCCTAGCTCCCTCACTGCTTTCAAATGTCACTGTGGAAGAGCCACTTTTCTAAACCAGCAATACGAAAATAAACAAAGAACAACAAAATAGGAATAAACCTCTACACCCTCTCTCTGTCTTTATAGCACTTATTACCACCAGACCATAATGTATTTATTTGGTCAGTTCTGTCTTCTCCCGCCGGATTCTAAGCTACATGATGGCAAGGACTTTGTCAGTATTGTTCACTGCTATACCTTAGAACAAATACCAGTGCATTACACATAATAGGCATTCCACGAATATGTGTCAAACGAAAAAGCAAATACTCGAGAGAAAAGTTACGCAGATGGCTCAGTACTACTCCCTCTTAGCCTCCTTCATGTCCCACCCCAGAGGCCCAGGAGGCACCACTTTGGAAATTTAGGGATTCTTGGAACATACTTGCAAACCATGACTCTAGTCTAGAAACACTATTGTACAAATATTCAAGTAGGAGCTCCCAGGGAGTGGGGAAAGTGTAATTGGAGTGTGGTGGAAGTAGTGTTCGACTTGAAACCTGATGAGTTAGGTTGAGCCCTATTCCCACTGCAGGGCATTTCCCTTGGCAGGGTCTTATAAGAGTTCCTAAAAACTGAGTTCCTTTCAGTGTGTCAGTGTTTGGAATTAAGTTCTACATTTATCCATAAACTGTAAAAATGTGACTGAAAAGGGAGGAAAAAAGAATGATTGAAGGTGTGAGTTGAAAACATTATTTACCATCTATCTATCTCCTTCATATCTCTCTAATTATCCCTTTAATTCAAAACTAGTACTTATGATGTTATTTAAGGCAATAAAAAATTAATGATTTATATTGGGTGGAAAGTATCATAAGGTCACACAATCCTCTCTGCATTTTAATAAATTATTTTGTCCTTCAATATAGATTTCTCTATATTAAAATTCCTCTGTTTCAGAATCACTGTGCCAGCATTGCATCTTCCACAAAACAGATATCAAGAAGTTCTATCAAATGAATGAAATAATATCTGGCAGATGTTACTTTCAAGTCACATAGTCAATTGTGGAATAAATGTAATTTTACCTTTCTATAACTTAATTTTTATCTTAAGCCCAAATTCTACCATATGGAGGACACTAAACTCTCAGCCTATTAAGGCCAATTTCTGTCCATCTAGGGGTTCTCCCAACCTGTCCCCTAGGTTGCAAAAGAACATTCATGGAGCATATATAACGCCATAGTGTTGGCAAGAGATGGCACCTGATTCTCATTCGTCATCAGCCCACGCTGGCCTCCCCAGAGATACAGATCTCATCTGGGCTCCAGTAGTCAGGTCTGGTAGATTGCTCCTGCATACTCCTGTCCCAACCTCAAGGCCTCCTGGGTACACTGGGCTCTGTCAAGTTTATGCCACTCTGGGATACAAAAGAAAATTTTCTGCTGTTCTCATGACACTTTTTATACCCCTTTCCCGACAGCCTAGATACTCTGTACAGCCATCTCAACTCCGCTGCAAGGCTTCTTGTTTCACCAGATTCCATCCCAAAGCAAGTATCTTCTGCTCTCAAATCCCCAAGGCCCCAGAGCACAAGCCTCTTTCCCAGAGACAGGCTGGCATTCATAGTCTTGCCTCCACTAGTGAATTCCTCTTCTTCATAGTGTGAATAAGGAGCACCTGCTCTGAGTGGAGGTAATGAGAGAGGAGGGACTGGTTTGATCTGATCATAACTTATTCCAACTCTACTAGATGTGATGTAGAATTTGTGCCCTTATGCTCCAAAGCCTCCCTTTTGATATACGTAACTCAAGCTAAAAGAAACAAAGCAACAAAGAAACATTTTTTGGTCAAACTCACTAGGTCTGCTACATTTTCAAAAACAAATTTGCAGGAGCAGCAGAGGCCTGAATATGAAAAGCTGTATTTGCCTAATTCGAGGAAAACCCACACGTTCCAAAGAGGGAAATGTCTGTGTGAAGGGGTTGGGAGCATGTTCTTCAAAATGTCCTGCGTGAATAATACCTGACTGAAAAAAAGAAAGAAAAAAAAATCTGTGAATTAAAGAAAATGAAGAATGACATTTGTAAACTCAACTAATCCCTTAGTTTTTATAATTTATGTAAAGTAAAATATTATAAATGTTTCAGACTTGAACACAATGTCGCTTTAATGATAAATGCAATTTTCCCTAAAATTTAGGGAAAAATGAAAAGGTGGAGATCAGGCATAGCTAACAATGAAAGGAGAGCTCATAAATTCTTTGTAACATGACAGAATTTGGCCAGGATTCTAGTTAAACCAATGGAGTATAACTTGCCTTCACACATATAATTTCTCTTAAAGAATGGTAATTTTGAACACAAGCAAAGCATGAGTAAGAGAAAAAACTGGAACAAATGTAAGTATCACAATGATAGTCGGAGGGATACAACAGGAGAAACCATTAAGAGTACTCCAATCCCTGTTTTGTGTGTAGAGCCTGGTCTCTAAAAAACATGAAGAAGTAAAGCCCGAAAATCATTACAATTTTTTGGTGTGTTTGTTTTAAGAATAAGACGTGGCAAAAGAATAATGAAGCATGTCAGAAAAGAGGATTGAGCCATCTTTCTGAATCTCTCCATCCATTTAAGCTTTATGCAGAAAATGCCATCATGTGTGTTTGTTTTCCTTCTGTGAAAAAAACCAATTCAAAGTCTGTAGGAGAAGGGCAGAAAGACACATTATGAAATGACATAAAAAGAGCCGACTAAAAACTGTATTAAAATTATTTGACTCATTTTTGAGGAATGAAGACACATTGCTGAAAGTTTCCTGAACATACAGTAGGATTTGCCCGAGACGAGATTCCTATGCAGAGAACGGGAATTCAAGATTGCATTATACTCTATTCATCCCTGACCTACAACTTTCATACTCATCAAACTCAAAAACACTTCTGGCCCCAAATCAAAATGATTTCACAAAAAGTGGTTTAGGAACAGCACCGGCTTCCACAGCAGTGGCTTGGAATGGGCAATCTGGGGCCGAGCTGGTTTCTGCCGAAGCAGGCACGAGGACTGAATGTGCCACAGGACTCTAAGAGGTCCTGAAAAAAATCAAAGAAAGAGCAAACAGCTGAAGAAAAACAAATGGATTAAATGGATTATTCATCTCTTTTCCATGTAATGATGCTATGCCTATGTTCACATTAAATATGCTACTTTTGCATATAAGTTTTTTCAATGCAACTTGAAAAATGAACAATTAGAGTAATAGAGAGGAGTAACAGTTTAAAAAGTCAGATTTTGGAGTCAAGGAGCTGGGATTTGACTCCTGGATATATCGCTTAAGAGCTGTGCTACTTCAGGCAATTTGCTTCCTGTCTCCAAGCATCAGACTCCTCATTGCAACAGGTGCCTAATAAGAGTACCTACCTCATAAAGCTGAGGTTCTTAAATGAGGGAACACATGGAAACTGCTTAGCACATGAAATGGTTCATCCTTAACTGTTCAATAACTATTAGCCATTATCAGGGATTTGTATCCCTTTGTCTTTTGGGTGAAGGAAGTAGTTAAGAGAGAATAACCACTGCTTACCTCTCTTTAAAAAGTTGGTGAGGAAATTCCAATTCAAATGGCAACACAGAAAGATCCTGAACTTGCTTCCCCCCACAGACACACCAAATCTATAGCTACATATGGAACAGTATCTTCTGAAAAAAACTAAAAACTAGCAGAGCCACTCCTTCACGTCGGGCAAAAGAGAGGGAAATACACTGAAGCAGGTAGAAAAGGCTAAGACACAATCTCATCATAAACCCCACCCTGGTGCAGAGATCCACAATCGGGAGGGAACACAAAACCTGGAGCTTCTATCTTAGAAGTGAAGGGTTCATACTCTACATTGAGCACCCCAACTTTTAAGATCTGCACCTGAGAGACAAGCCCCCAAAACATCTAGCTTTGAAAACCAACAGGGCCGATGGCCACGAGATCCGCTGGACTGTGGCGAGCTGAGGAATGGTTTTTAAAGTGCTTGTGTGCAGACTCGCCTGTGCAGGGCTCGGCACAGAAGCAGCCCTTCAAAAAACACCCAGGGTTTTCATGAAAGAGGCTAGCATTTGCCAAGTGTAAAGCATCAGACTGAGAGCCAGAGGCCTGCTGGGGTACTCTTTGCGGAGCGGGGCTGGTGGGCGCCATCTTCATACTCTCCCTCTGCCTCGCTAAAGCTTGCGGACACCATCTTTTTCTTTTTTATTCTGCTTGTTAACATTAAAAACAATCAGAGACCAGCCTTGAAAATTTCCTGAGCAGACAAAACTAGTTTAGTCATACAAACAAAGCTTAACTTAGCTTATTTTGCAAGACGAATTTGACCTGGGTCATTTCTTGTTTATGCCTCTAGAAATCATAAGCAAAACTTAAACTGTTTCCCAAAAGTGATATGAGATAACCACCAGTCAATTCCCTATCATTTAAGAAAATTTGAATATTATAACCAATCACTATGAAGAACAAACAGTCACTGCCTTCTCATTATATGAGCCGCTTTATAACAATATACCCCTGAGCCTCGTTCCATGTTTTGGTTTGAATGCTTACGGTTTGCAAACTGTGTTTTTGGTATGTGCATAATAAACTGTCGCTAATTACTGCTTTGATGATTCAATAGCTTTTCTTCTATTATTTCTGAACTTTTGACAATTCATGGCATCAGATGTGGGATCCAGTGAAGACCCTCCACAACCCCAGCAAGCTCGAGGCCAGTGAGCAAACAGATGCTGGTACCCACAGAGCCTACTGGGCTTGTTGCTTTCTCACCTACCCTGGAGTTTGAGGGTGTCTCTTGCATCCAAGCTCTGCTTTCTTTGTGTTTTGAGCTCTCCAATTTTATTGTACTTACCTGTATTTTGTTTGCTGAAATGTCTTGGTAAGTCACCCTATTCTGTGTTTTGGAACAGCTGCTAAGAAATAGGTCCCCTCATATTTAAGATGTCTTAGGGAATCTAAAGGCAAAGATGGGTGCCACTTGATCTAAAATTCTTTCTCCACTTCCCTCAAAAAACTCCTGTTCCCTATATGCATACCCACTCTGGACAGGATCTTGTGCCTTTTTGGAAAATGGGTAAACTGTTCAAGGAGATTCATAGGAAAGACTCTGAAAACTACAGGTTTGATAACTTTAAGATCACAACAACTGAACGAGGTAAGAATTTCTAAGCTCTAATGGAAAACTGATTGATTCATAAAGCTGCTAACCCAAGATGAAGCAAAACAAGAATTAATTACAGGAGACAGAATTAACTGATAAAGATGATTATAATTTTTATGACTTCATTTAAATCATTACTGGTTATTTAATGTTTTGTTTTCCAGATTTAAAGACTGAATCATGAAGAAATAGAAAATCTAACAGACTGATTACTGTTAAGGAGATTGAATCAGGAACCAAAAACCTCCCAAAAGACAAAAGTCCCGGACCAAACAGCTTCACTCATAAATTCTACCGAACATTCAAAGAAGAATTAATGCTAATCCTTCTCAAACTCTTCCAAATAATAGAAGAGGGGGAGACACTTCCAAACTCATTTTATGAGGCCAGCATTACCCTGATTCCAAAACCAGACAAGAACACCACAAGAAAAGAAAATTACAGGCCAATATCTCTGATGAATATTGATGCAAAAATCCTCAACAAAATATCAGCAGATCAAATTCTATAATACATTAAAAGGGTCATACCCCATGATCAAGTGGAATCTATTCCGAGTATGCAAGGATGGTTCAACACCCATAAATAAAATCAACGTGGTACACCACCTTAACAAAATGAAGGATAAAAAATCATATGACCATCGCAATAGAAGCAGAGAAAGCTTTTGACAAAATTCAACATCCATTTACGATAAAAACTCTCAACAAAATGTGTATAGAGAGAACTTACCACAACATAGTAAAGGACATATATGATGAGCCCATAGCTAATACCATACTCAATGGTGAAAAGCTGAAAGCTTTTCCTCTAAGATCAGGAAGAAGACAAGGATGTCCACTCTTGTCACTTTCATTAAAAGTAGTATTGAAAGTCTCAGTCTGAGCAATAAGGCAAAAAAAAAAAAGACATAAAAGACATTCAAATTGGAAAGGAAGAAGTAAAATTGTCACGATTTGCAGATGACATGATATTATATACAGAAAACTCTAAAGACTCCACCAAAAAAACTGTTGTAACTATTAAATTAATTCAATAAAGTTACAGGATACAAAATCAATTTACAGAAATCTGTTGTATTTCTATAGAACAAACAATCCTAAAGTTTGTGTGGAACCACAAAAGACTCCAAAAACCCAAAGCAATCTTGAGAAAGAAGAACAAAGCTGGAGGCATCACACATCCTGATATATGCACCCCTGTGTTCAGTGCAGCATTACTTACAGTAGCCAAAATATGCAAACAACCTGTGTCCGTTAATGGATGAACAGATAAAGAAAATGTGGTATATATACATATACAATGGAATTTTATTCAGCCATAAAAAAAGAATGAAATCTTGCCATTTGTGACAACATGGATGGAACTTGAAGGCATTCTAGTAAGTGAAATAAGTCAGAGAAAGACAAATACCATATGATCTCACTTGTATGTGGAATGTAAAATGCAAAAGCAAGCTCATAGATACAGAGAATAGATTGGTGGTCACCAGAGGTGGGGTGGGCATAACCGGTGAAGGGGATCAAAAGGTACAAACTTCTACTTATAAAATAAACAAGTCTTGGGGATATAATGTACAATGTGGTGACTGTAATTAATAATACTGCATTGCATATTTGAAAGTTGCTAAGAGAGTAGATTTTAAAAGTTCTCATCACAAGAAAAAAAGTTTTTTTAGCTATGTATGGAGATAGATGTTAACTAGACTTCTTGTAGTGATCTCTTCACAATATATACAAATATCGAATCATTATGTTGTACACCTGATATTAATATAATGTTATATATCAATTATACCTTAATTTAAAAAAAAGTTCATGAAATATTTTCAACTTGCTTAGGATATGTCACTTGACCATGCTTTGTACTAAAAACTTTTATAATATGCAAAAAGAAATTAATTGCAATAATAAAACTGGATTTCAGAAAATTTGCAAAGTGAATTTTGACAGTAACAAATGATAGTAGATATTTTACTTTTAAAAAATACTTATTTGACAATAGTGGCATTCTAACAACTTTCTTGCCTTATTTCTTTAAATAGTCACCATCTCAATGGCCAAGTTTACTCCTGTGTTTGAGTCAAGGAGTTTGACCATCAGAGAGCAGTTAACATTCTAGTTGTCTCTTTGGAGCCTTGACATAGGATTAGGAAACAGAAACCAGAGGCTGCTGGGTGAGGATGATGTGAACAGAGCTTTAGCCGTATGCCTAATTCACAGGTTAGAATTTGGGAGAATCAACACCCTGGCACTTCCAATGGCAACAACCATCGCAGTCAATGACAGAAGGTCTCAAATCCTTCTGCATTCATCACTTCTGGGACCTTTAAAGTCATCCTCCAATCCATCAGTGATAAAAGGCATATTCCTGCAAGTGCAGAATTATAAATATTAAAGTGCTTTTGATCAAACTTGGGACACTTGGACAACTACTCAGAAACTGTAGTCTCCTAATTTGAGGCTATTTCTCTAGACGTTGCTCACACAAACAAATTGAAATTAAAGCTCTCTCGTGGGATTTCTGTCCATTGCGTCCTGGTAAAACGAAAAGTAATCATAAATTTGTTACCTAAAAATATTTCTGATGGTATTGGATGTAAAACTCAATGATATATCACAATTTTAAATTAAGGAAGATTGTTTTCCTTATGCTCCTAACCCCTGAAATCATTCTTTGATATGCATGGGACTCCTGAGAAAAGCCTGACTTAGCAATCAGCTTTTGAGGATTCAGTGCTGGCTACCAAGCTACTCAGTTTTCCTCACCTACAAACTAGGTAAATAGTAATCATTTTTACGCAAATTAATGTTTTTAAATTCATTAAGTTTTTAATATATCTACTGATTTGCATTTAATTTAAATAGAGATGTAAAGATAAATAATAGAAAATAGATTGATAATTGAATAAATGTCAATAACTGTCTGAAACTGCCATATCAATCAAGTGTCTCAAAGGTTTATAAACACAACCATTTGAGTTTGCTTCAGGCTAAAACTTGACATTCAAAGTTGATGGTGGAGATGCAAATTGCTTTTGCAAAGAGCTGTTTCTATTGGTTAAGCTGCTTGTTACATGTAAATCAGTGCGGAAGAGGGAAAAGACAAACACTTTCTCAGGCTTCTCATGATTTCTTTTAATCTATTCTGTGCAAAAATATGGCTTACAGTTTATTGCTGAAGTGTGG
The DNA here is from genome assembly GCF_041296235.1 of Equus asinus. Taxonomy (NCBI): domain Eukaryota; kingdom Metazoa; phylum Chordata; class Mammalia; order Perissodactyla; family Equidae; genus Equus; species Equus asinus. Next base: position 142,037,234 of record NC_091790.1, on the reverse strand, counting down.
GAACCTGAAGATTCCCAATCCACAGTCTTAAATCTAACAAGTATCTCCATTACTTGCAGAATAATCACTTCCGGAACTTCAGTGCTGTGCTGTTAACAGTTATACCCCTTCTACTCAGGCAGAGCAAGTCTCACAAGAGCCATGGACCCAAAAACTGCCCAACTGAAACCAAACCATGACAATTCATTGTTTTTATCATAAACAGATAAACCAGTAACTTGTATCATTTTTCTTCCATGAGGCAAAAAGTTGCAATAATCATTTCTCTTTAATAATTTCAACTTTACTAAAATATTTCTGGAAAGAACAATAGGTGATGACAAACCCATGTTTGCATCAGATGCTATCTATTTCCACCTTGAAGTTTTTTCTATATTTTAGCAAAAGTGTGAAATAATATTTAAGATTCTAGAGAAGGTAATCTCCTTAGTGCAGCTTAAAGTTTATTTTTTCCAAGTAGCAAATAATTTTCTAGCATAATTAAAACTTAAGTAACCAGTTTGCTGACGCAACAAGTTGCTCTAATAAAGCTTTTAATCTGAACCTTTGAACCTTCGTATACATCATCTTGCTTTTCCTACTTCCTTGCCTAAAACAGGAAGAGTATATTGGATACAAGTAAACTTTCTTTTGAGACAAAGTTCTATGTCCTCATGACTTTTCTGTATTACAGATGTAGGAGTTTGGGATAAGAGTGTACAGGCCCAGAAAAAGAGACCTAAAAGTTTGATTTTTAAAAATTGAAATCCTTGTTGGAAGTTTGCTACATTTTCTTTCCATTTTTCTTCTAAAGAAAAACAACAGAAAAATAAATTCAATTTGTTGAATATTAGTTATTTATGTTCTATATGTTTATAAAAATGTAGAAGTGACATTTCATGAGGAGGCTGGACAACAAGGCAGATGGGTTGAGATTAAAGCATATTTTTATCTCATCTTGAATTTTGGATTACAAAAAGACAGATTAGACCACATAAAGAAAGTCACAGTCCACTATCAAATGACCCTAAAAAAATGATTTTCCCCTTCTCACTTATTCCCCTTTTTGCTAAGAGCAAACTAATTCCTAAGTGACCACTTGGATAAATAAACCCAGAATAACAAGATTTATCCGTGGCAAATATGTCCCACAGCCAGAACAGAAGAAGCTATTATTGCCTATTGTGCCAAAGAGAGTCATTCTAACATTAGCTTCCAAATTCCATGCAAATTAATTAACACACTGATGTAAATGGTTGTCTAGATATATTGGAGGACTTTGAGAGATGGACATTTAACAGAATGATATGTCTTTCATTTGCAGTTGAAGGCAATCTTTAGCCAAGTCAATTAGTTCTCACTTTAGAACTCTGCGGTTTTGTTCCCTGTAGTCCTTCTATTATTTTCTATATGAAAACACACTTATCCCTATGCAGTATGAAGGGAAGATGAGAATGGGTTAGTGTTCTTAATTTGGCTTCTTTGGTTAACATTTAAGACTCTTCATATCTCAAACCCCGATTGGTGACTTTAAAAATGGATTACTTTGCATATTTCTTCTTCTGTTTATTTCCTGTGATTATGTACAGTAATTATTTTTAAAAAGAAAGTTTAATGTCCATAAATAATGCTATATAGATAAACTGATTCCATTTGGTATGGGTAAATTGAGCATCGAAGCCCTCCAATGCTATTATAATTTTCTCAGTTGAGTCATTACGGTAGGATCAGGAAAAGTCAGCCAAAATCTTCAGATATCTTGACTTTCTTTCAAAGAAAAAAAATTACCTTCCTCTCAATCCCCCTGTTAATTAGAGACTCTATACAGGAAAAAAACCAATTAGTTATAATTAATTTAGGAGACCTCAGTTATGTCCTTATGCTCACTGATTTCTGATATTCTTGAATAACTAGCATGACAGTAAACCAAAAATGTGTGCAATGCTGTATGCCACAACTGTTTCCCAGGCTTGAGGTTGAAACTCCTAAGTTCTTTTGACTGGGCAACTAATAGCAATTTAGATAGTTCTGTACGAATTTAGACACACGAAATGCAAAGCCATGACTGTATTCCAGCACATTCTTCTTGTCAGAACCATTTAAATCATCATCTTACACAAGTACATATTGAAACTCAACTTTAAGCATTTTATTTTTATGTACATTTTGTTTTGTCCAGAAATAAAATATCTAAATACAGACAGACTGTAATGTTGTATATGTATAGCTTTCAACGATACTTGAGCTGAATAAATGCTTTGTACATTGTTTTTTTTTTTTTATGGAGTTCACAGCTACGTTGATAGAATGGATTCCTCATATCTTTTTTTTCTTTTTTAACCAATAACAAGCAGAGAGACAAGTACAAGTTAATATTAATAAGCAGCTTGAATAACACTTGGTTAAACTATGTACAATACAAACCATTCATACAAATGAAGACTAGGGTATTGAGTTTGTTACAAGATGTGTAGTAAAGATAAGACAGACACTTATAACTTACATGGTGTCTGTCAGGCATTTCCCTTCTTACATAATGATCAGAACCTGTTTCAAGCAACCTTGGCTGGTCTTCACTTTGCACAAGTCCAGTGATTCGTGATGAAAGCTGTAATCCGATGTCTGCCCACATGTAAATTCCAAATGTTTGCTCATCTTTACTGAGAACAGGCTCCCTCCATAGAAAAAAGAGCCATCTTGTATCACCTTGAATGTGCCTACTGTATGCTGGAAAAAAGTTACTACACTTTGTTGTGTTCATAAAATAAAGAATACTGAGCTCTAAAGACACATTTTTTCCATTTTAACAAGCATATACTCCTACAGTAGTATTTACCAGTACAGCTACTCCAAGCAGTAGGAAATGCATGAGTGGGGATTATTGATTAGCATGTACTCAAGACTTTAAAAGAGATTTCCATTCACTGTCAAGTTAATCCTTTTGCTTGATGATAGTTTATCCTGAACCATTATGAGTCAGACAACGAAAGCCCTCTCGACAGGAATCATGACAGATGCAAGCTGAAATGTGTAGGAGTGTGTGTTTGTGTACATCTACGTGTGAGAGCATGTCTTCAAGTGTGACTTTAAAATCTGTGGTGATTTACAACTATACTGAGAGATGAAGCTGACTGGGCAGAAATTACATCAGATTGTTTTCCACTAGCGTATTTGCAGCCGGTTGACGAGAGCAGCAGCGTAGACACATTCCAGGCAACAGATGTGACCTTCTTCTTTGAGGTAACGGTCCTGTCATATGACCTTTAATTCCTCAGGCTTCAGTCTCATCCCCATGTTCATCCTCATCCCGAGGGGAAGTAAGGTGTGTCACTGTGGTAGTTGTAGTCAGGGCACACTTTCTGTACTAGTTTATAATCTGTACTATAAAAGGAAATGTAAATACAGATCACCTTAAAGGGCTTGGAGCAGAGCCAGGATACATGACTTTGGGTCTGCTCCTGGTAACAGGTTTTTGAAGGGTCATAGTTGCAGAGTGTGTTCTTGGTAGCCTTATCAACCTTTTCATATTCAATGCGACAGTTAAAGGACTTGGAATCTTTGGCATCAATCACGGTTTGTTGTGCCAAGTCGAATTCCACTATTTTCGTAGGGGGCACCAAGCTGACAGATACATTCCCTTGACCAGTGGAATTATGCCTGAAATAAACACTAAATGTCCCATTGCCATGATCTACAATTTTCCCAGTTATCAACAGGTTTAGCTTCACTGTTTTGATGTTGGAATGAAAATCACCCCATCCAAACATTTTCTTAAACTTGCCCGTCTTAACAATGGGCCTTCGCTTGGCCCTAGGCCGAGGCTCTTGAAGGTCTGTGGAGTTCCTCAGCCAGTCCCAGAGGTCTTGTTCAGAATAAGGTTCTGGAGTGTCATATCGCAGGTCTAAATCTGTATCATTTTCTTTGCCACGAAAAGTCTGTGACAGGAGTCGACTGATAGATAAGTCTTTGCTGCTTTCTGTCCATATGTGCTTTAGTGTGGATTTGCTGCTTCCTGATTTTAGAAGTTCTGACTTTCCACCGTTCGTTAAATTGGCACATGTGACCTGAAAATGGAACAGAAAAATGGCGTTTACATCTCTGTATCTGAGAACACCCAACACACAGATCTAAGCCTTTTCTCAGAGGCTCAGAATTAAATGATGACACTTCTTCTTAAAGTACCTTCAGCATCTGGCCAATCTTTATTAAGATGTGATAAAACACCACTTCAATTTTTATGTAATTGTGGGAGTGAGGAAATGTAGGCAGATATAAACCACTAAACATGACTGAAAAACTATGTAAAAACATTGACTTGGACGAGGAAATGGCTACGTGAATAAAGCAAATTGAATTCAAACATAAATCAAACTAAAGTAATTATTTTTAGAACCAAAATTCAAACACTTTTGAGGTAAAATTTTGCAAACCATTGTTATTTTTCTACTTCAAAATTACCATAAGCTTTAAAACCATATGATTCTCTGCAATATGTTGACCAACATCCTATTTAGTAGTCCATGCCACAATCATGTTAGAAAGCTTAGTTTTGCAAAGAGACTCTAGTATATTTTAACAGGTCAAACAAAATAACATGTTGATTATCACCTATTATAAGTAAGGGACATATTGCATAAGATGTAATTTTTTATCTTAAAGGGCTTAAAATGCAGCCTGGAAACAGGGACATAAATGAAACATCTAATACACAATGTCTTATAAATAATTGTCATTCTAGAGAAGCAAAACACGTGATCAATGACAGAGAGGTCACTTGAGGTCAGACTGTGACAGTCACATTCGGAAACTGCTCTCCTGGGGTCCCAGTCTTGCCTCTTTGAAAAGAATTAGATCCTCAACTGGACCAGGGATTCAGATGTACCATAAATATAATTGATTGATCAAACATCCAAATCTGTACTTGCTTAATTGTTAAGCATTGTCCTCATTGCAGCCCCTATATTTATGCCTTAGTATAAAAGAAATAAATATATATCCATAATGGCCCGATTGGCCTAAAGTTCTGTTCCTGACATGGAGGGCTCAAGGACAGAAGAGAACACAGCCAAGAACCCACAGGAACCAAACCAGCCATACAGACAAACCTCTTAAGATGTGGACTGACTGTTCTAGGGCAGGGCTACCACAGGGAGTCCTCAGCTGCCCACTAAAAAGCTAAGTTTCACAATAAACCTCTATTGCCAGGCCCTTTCAGAACCTGTTCTGAATCCTGCCTCAGACATGAGCCTGACTACCACTCAGCAGTCTCATTGGACCCTCTAGTCTCCTTCCAAACTATTCTCGAAGTGAGAGGTCAATCCTGGAGAGCTTTTATTCAGGTCCCCTAAGCACTAGAGATGCATTCTAGAGACCTCGCTATAGACATAGCTGTGAAGGCCTCTTGCTATGACACAATCCTGGCCTGAGAATAGCCTTTTTTTTGCCACTTGTTCTAGGAGGACTCTATCCCAATCCCTAGGGAGTAAGAGCACAAACTTTAGGGCCAGACTCCTTGGGATCTACTCTCAGCTCTGCCCCTTCCAAGCTGCATGCTCTTGGTCAAGTTATTTAACCTTCCTATGCCTCAGTTTCCTGAATCTATAAAGTGAAGATAATAATGGTACCTACTTCATAGCATTGCTGTAAGGACTGAGTAACCCAGGACATGTAAAGTCTTTAGAACAGTACGTGGTACATGGGAAGGGCTCAATTAAATTTAGCTGTTATTATGAATCCCAAGCCTATGTGTAAAGACAATTAGAAAAAGAAGTCCACCAAATGGTACAGACGTAAGTCTTTCCTGAGAGTAGCTTTGCTCTTGATTGTACAGCCAAGTACTTGGAACCCAACATGGTATGGGTTCCCCAAGAAGCATAGATGCAGGGGTTCCTGGTAATATAAGCTAGAACAAAGTCACTTAGATCTTGCAATCTTGCCTTTTAACAAAAGCCTACCAGCTGGCAAATAGTCTCTTCTCTGCCCAGTTCAAACTGGGACAACATGAATGGTGTGGGTCTATGCTCAGCTGGAAAAAAATACAGGCCAAAGCTGGTCTCTTCCCAATAATGTTGAACTTAAGAAACCCTGCAAGTTTAGCCCCACATAAATTCATTGCATCTAAAAGAAAATGAGGTTTTATCACGGGTTTATGTCCCATGACTGCACTCTGAAAAACCAAGACTAAAACACTGGATAGGCTAACACAAAAGCATGTCAACTATTTCAGGCTACTTGTCTGGTCCAGTTGCATTCCTGTGATCCCCGAGGTCACAGTGATACTTCATAGAAAGATCGTGAAGGCCATTTTTCACATGGGTTAATGAAACAGAGACAAAAGCTAACCAATAGAAAATCAGATCCTAAGGATGGGATGAGGCCCAGAAATGATGGACAGATTATGGTGGGAGTGGGGTCACATCTAAGGGAGCACAGACAAGCCTCATGTACACACTCACTCTTTAAACTCTCAAACATATCACCTAACAAAAATGAACAACCTCCCTTGTGTGGAATTGAAGATGGCTATCGGATGGGCCATTGTTGATTTGGGGGCAAATATTGGGAATTGAGAGAAGGTTGTTTGCTGCCACTTTCTTTAGTTCTAGGTACTCCCCTTTATTTCTGCTCAACCTTTGAATTGTTCTCTCTCCTCTTTCCTCTACACCCAAACTGTTTCCTCTTTACAGATTCTCTTCGTGCCAAAACATCATTCTAGAAATGGATCACACTCAAGCAGTATATGAATGATAGCAAAGTAGTTGCTTTATCAAGATTTGTGTTGTTTTATAACAAGGACTAAATAGTAAGTCTTAAAGGGATGAAATTGAGAGGGCAATATTCTTCAGGGAGGGGGATGATGCATAGAAATGTACGAGTTTTCTTAAGGGAAAAGCATGAAATTTCTCATTATCCTCACTGCCTGATAATAAAGCCAGTACTCTATGGGACAATTTTTACTCTAATATAAAAAGTGTAATCCTTTTGTACTTTGTAAGAGTTTCATAGTAGTTCTATTGTTAATATTATATCATTATAATTATAAAACTAATAGAAACAACTAAAGTTCTACTAATTCACAGAAGGAAGTACACTTCAACATATGCTACTTTTCTATAATATAGAGTAGCTATAAGAAAATTTAAGACAAACATTAATTGATAAGAGTAGTATAGATCTTTGGTTTTGGAGTTTATTTTGCATGTGTGTGTGTTTGTTTGTTTTGTTTCAATGAAATCTAATTGATTGGTCAAACATCCAAATCTGTACTTGCCTAATTAGATAAGCATTGTTCTTATTGCAGCCTCTATATTTATCCTTAGTATAAAAGACATAAATGCATAACGTATTCTCTGATTTTTAACTGGAATTGCATAGAAAGTTTCCCATTCTTTGGGTGGTAAGAAGAATAAATACAGGCATGCATTTGATATCAGCTTGGTACTTGTATCTCAGCATCAACACAGTTGATCAAGGAGAGGAGCTGTAATGAGATGCATCTATGGTGCACTGGCTCATGAAGCAGTAATGAGATTGTCCCAAAGAAGGAGGTAAAAGGGAATTAGAGTGCAATTTACCAGTGGCATATGGGGAATGACAGAAAAAAAACATGGAAATGGGAGCTATGATTTCAAGGAGGAATAACCAATCTATTCAAAAAGATGCTAAGACTCTGACAAGCAGACAAACCTCTGGTTTTCAGGTAGAATAGAAATTTTGTTTAAATTATACTCTGCACAGCTGTAGTGATTACAAGTGTGAGCTTGGGAGCCAGACTGCCCAAATCCCAATCCAGACTGTGATCTTTAACAGCTGGAGGATGTGGGCAAGTTGCTTAACTTGTTTAAGCTTCTGTTTTTCTCTTCTAGAGAAAAGGAGAATAATACCTACCTCCCTCACAAAGCTGTCATGAGAATTAAATAGGACATTCCACTTGAAGCACTAAGGACAGTACCTGGACCGTGGTGAGTGCTCAACGTTAGTATGACTAACTATCGTCGTCTTCAAATATTTTTAAGTCTGAATTTCACTGGGTAATACTTTATGCAAATGAATAACTTATCACAGGATTTGTGAGTAAAAAGTATTTTTATAAGAAAATCTCCCTTTTACATAACCAAAAACCTGAAGCAAACAATGTTTTTAAAAAGCACATACTTTTGAAAGTGCTGCTCTGATAGCCTAAAAAATACGGCAGGTCGAGTAGGTATCAGGTTAACAAAGGATGAACATAAGTTCATCTATTAAACTGCTCAACTACGAAATGCAATGAATTTATTTGCCCTCAATGGTATGATGTGAAAGGTTCCCAGTAGTGCCGACAGTCAAGAAACCTCTCTGGAACGTCTCAGTTTGGGTACAGAATCAAAGCAGCTTTCAGCTCTAATTGTCAACACTGTCTTGAATATTCCTATTCTCTCTTCCCTTCCCTTTCGCTTAGGTTAGGAGAGGACCAGGGCAGTGTCTAAAAGAGAATATCAATCATGGAAAACCAGGAAGGGTCCTTAGGAAAGTCCTCAGACCTGCCCAGTATAAACAACCCTATTTATTTAGTTTTATTAATTCAACAACTATATAGTGAGACTCTGCTAATATTAAGTTAAACATAGGAATAAAAAGATAATGAGATGTGGTTCTTGCTCTCAAGAAGTTCACAGTCTAATGGAGGAATCAGCTAAACAACTAACAGCATGATGTGATCAACACTATGTACGACATTCTTAGAGACATAGTCAAAGTTAAAAGGTAGAGAAGATGCAACAAAAGAGATGATCCTCAGATCTGGGAGGTCAAAGAGGTTTAGGAGTTCGACAGACAGAGAATAGGCCAAAGGAGCTCTTCTAAGCACAAGGAACATACTGTGCAGAAGCACAGAGCTGAGAAGGCATATGTCAAATGTAAGAATGGAAGATAGTTCCTTACTGCTGAATCTTAGGGATCACTGATAGGGAGGAGAAATAGAAGAACTTGCAAGAGGCTGATAGAATTTGAAGAAGGTAGGTGAATGTCAACTGTGAAGGTCCTGCTAAACCATTTACACTTAAACTTATAGATAATGGGTAATCACTAAATTTTGTTCTGTTTTGTTTTTAAGTAGGTCATCTTGGTTCTAGAAGAATCACTGACTGGACATTGAAGGGTGAATTGGTAGGGACAGATCCTGAAGGAAGAATGACTAGTTAAATAACTAATTGCAATACTTTATTTGAGAAAGTAAATGAGCCTGAACCAAGGCAATGCTAGAGAGAAAAAGTGGATATAAGAGATATTTCAACTTGATGATTTATTGCCTAACCAGGAACATGAAAAAGTTGAGAATCACTGAGTTTGCTTGCAACCATAAGGAATAAAGAAGTAACAAGTTAGCTAGAAAATAAAATTAAATCTCATAAGGACATTGGAGGTTGATGTTCCTACAAGTCATTCTGATGATGCTATTCAAAAAGAAAGTTGGTAGGATTGGTCTGAAGGTCCGGAGAAATGAAGGGGATGGTGATATTGATTTTGTGGTATGAGTAGACGGCACTGTGCACACAGAGCATGGTGATAGAGAAGAAGGCTGGGGACAACGTCTAAGAAATGCCAATTCTTTGAGGACAGGCAGAAGAGGAGCCAGGCTAGGTACAGACAAAAGGGGGTATTAGAAGGAAAATAATGTTGTAGAAACAAAGAGAAGAGGTGAGGAAGAAAAGCAGGCATGGGTAAGATTCAAATCCCAAGGAAAGTCTAATAGTACAAGCACTTAAAAAGAAGCCTCTTGACTTTTGAATTCCACCTTATTAAGTCTACTTTCCATAGTGGTGAAGAGATAATGCAAGATGAGAAAGAAGAGCAACCAGCTTAATATGTCTACTCCCAGATGCAATCAGGTATCATTGGCTTTTTCATTCTATCATATTCTTTGGCATCTTAAGAGCTTTTGTTTTTGAAACACATAAATATACATATAAAATTGAAATAGATTTTGAATGTTACTGAATAAGCAATATCATTGAAAAAGAAAACTTTATACCCAGAACACCCTCTACCATTGACATTGCAAACATATTAAAGGAGTTTCTTTTTAAAAGTCACCTGAAGATCCTTTGCTGTCAGTCTTTTGAGTACTAACAGAAGTGATGAGGACTATGGCATAAAGATGAGTACAAAAGAAAAGCCTGACAACTTCTAATTAACCCAAATCCAAAAAGGCAAAGCATTGCGAGGCTTTTTCTACAAATAATAGTATTTTTTCTACAATATAACAATGAAAACACTAACCATTCCCTCTAACTGAATATAATTTTCCTGTCAAAAGTGGCCAATGCTCATTAGAAAGGCCCTGGCTCCTGCTTCAGGGATACCATTTCCACACATTGTATGCATTGCTTGTCTCACTGTTTTAGAAACACCAAGGATCATAAGGATTCTTAACATAAGTCGGTATATTCATTTTAAAGCATATGTTACTTTTGAGAACATTCAGAAATAGGCACAAAAAGAAGGGTCACTTCCTTCAACTGTAAACAAAGATAGAGCTCGGCTCTAACATGAAGAGAGCATGTCTAGTGAAGGGCCTGTGTAAGGGGCCAAGGAGAAAAGACCACCACTGGCTGGTGGGAGTGTAAACACATAAAGAGTTTCCACACTTCGATCTAGCTCCTTCTTTATACGTCTTAGAGTTACTTTCACATTGCTTTCTCTAATATTTTTTCATTATAGCTTACAATCATAATGTCAATATGTTATCTTTCAAAATATTGTTGAAAGACATCACTTTTGGAAAATAACCCTTCCTCAATTTCACTGCCACCTCAATTATGCTTCCTGACCTTATGAGATTTTACATAACAATTTCACTCTCTTACATACACTATCTCCAACTGGAGGTGTCTCCAGATGTTTGTGTACCTCTTTTTTTTTTTTTTTTTTAGGAAGATTAGCCCTGAGCTAACATCTGCCACCAATCCTCCTTTTTTTGCTGAGGAAGATTGGCTCTGAGTTAACATCTGTGCCCACCTTCTTCTATTTTATATGTGGGATGCCTGCCACAGCACGGGTTGACAAGCAATGCATAGGTCCGCACCCAGGATCTGAACCGGCGAACCCCAGGCCGCTGAAGCAGAATGTGCAAATTTAACCACTGTGCCACTGGGTCGGTCCCTGTGTACCTCTTTTTATAAAAGAGCAATAAGATACCCTTTAATTTCTACCAATCTGCACATTTTACTCTTGATCTGTGTTCAATATAAATAATCTCAAGATTACTTTGAAAATCATGTATTTATTTCATCAAATGTATGAATACTTAGAGCCAAACAAAAATTTTAAACAACCTGATGCTTAAGCAATATCTCTCATCAGTGAATAACCAATCAACAAAATGGCCTGGCTCTATGATTACAACTTCATTCTGGCAGTTTTATGATTTGCTATGTTGAATATATATTGCATACTATTAACTGCTCTCGGTTAAAGGCACACTATATTCCAGACATTGTAATTAGCATTTTACACATGGCATCGTATTTCATTGAACCACACACACGCACATACTCACACGCAAACTTTGAAGTCCATATTGTTATCTTCTGCTTACAGATGGGGATATGGAAGCTCAAAAAGAGCTTATCCAAGATCACCACTGGTAAGTGAAAGATCTAATTCTTAGTTACTCCACAAGGTATGTCCTTTATTTTTAAAAATCATTTTAATCAAGCAATTCTATATTAACATATGCTTATCAAAGCATTCAAATGTTATAGGATTTATTCAGTAAAAAGTAAAAGCCTGTCTTCATCATCAACCCCCACTCTCTTGCAAATACACCTCTCTCTCCAGAGGTAAAACTTCTCAAATGTGTTCGTGCACATCATTCCTAAATATTTTCACTATTTTTTCATTTATAAATATTTTTCATACATAATGCCATATTTTATTAATTTCATTATATAATTTCCAATACACAGAATATCTTAAAGATGCACACATCTTAGTATATCCAAGTATACCATCTTTATTAAGTGGTAATATAGAATTCTATAATATGAATATATCATACTTCCACATTCGTGTATCTTTTGTGATAGGTCTTCAATCATTGCATTGTTTCATATCCAGGTTACCTACAGTTATTTTTTAGCCTTGATTCCATTGCTGTCTCTGCTCACTGTTATTTCACATACCTCACTCCACTCTCTCTTGAGTTGGATTTCATTCTCATGAGATTTTCGTTTTCATACAAGTTTATGTGATTCTTTTAGAAAGAGTTAATAGGGGATAAACAATTTGAGTTGCCAATGCCTAAAAATGCCTTTGTTGGCCATGGGGTTACACTGGGTATAATATTCATTCATCCTTTAACTCATATTGTTCTGTTTTATTTTTTTCTCTCCAAAACTCTTTTATTTTTTTAAAGATTGGCACCTGAGCTAACAACTGTTGCCAATCTATTTTGTTTTTTTCTTTCTGCTTTTTCTCCCCAAATCCCCCCAGAACATAGTTGCATATTTTAGTTGTGGGTCCTTCTAGTTGTGGCATGTAGGAAGCCACCTCAATGTGGCCTGATGAATGGTGCCATGTCCGAGCCCAGGATCCGAACCAGCAAAACCCTGGGCCATCGCAGCAGAGCGCACGAACTTAACCACTCAGCCACAGGGCCAGCCCCTCTCTCCAATACTTTTAGGAGCTACGTGTACTATGCTTTCTCCAATCCTTTTCTTAACTAGATTAGAGAAAAGCATGCAAATATTTCTACATATGTTAGGCTCTTTTTCCTAAAGTTTCCCCAAGGGGACTACAAAATCTTTGAGTGATTTTTCTATATGTCTATATTCTATACTCTTTCAATATTGTTTTGTACGTTGGGAAGGGGAGTGCCTAGCATAGAGTAAGCACTCAATAAATTACCTACATGGTTTATATTCTTACTTGTATCTATTTCAGTAGTGAAGATTCATTGATTCTTTAGTCACAATCAAATTTGGGGGGGACATGTGGTCCTCAGGGATTTCTCTCTTACAAGTTTACAGCCTGCACTTCATTTACAATGCCTGGAGTGCCTTTAACTTATATGATAAGCCAAAGGAAATGGGTTAGTGTTTTAGTACATCAAAAATACACCATTTCCTTTTGCTACAAAGCAGTGCTCTAGGAGCAGCTGTGCTGTGTTAACAATGGAAAAGCAAAAAAGGAACTCCATGTCTCTCCCTTAACCCAGAAGGTGCTGGGAGGCTATATTGCACAGAAAGTAAGAAATTGGGCTTTGCAGTCAGAGATCACAGGGCTAAATCGAAAATCTGCTACTTTATCACTAATGACCCTTTAGAGCCATATTTTCTCCAATTAGAAAACAGATGATATCTAACTCATTGGGTTTTTGCGAAGATAAAATAAACCATTTTATATGTAGCACATATCACTGAGTCTGGAATTTAGTCTGAGTTCAACACATGAGAGCTATTGCACTTAGTTAGGTCATGAAACCCTGAATAAAAGGAAAACAAGGCTTTCAGAGTGCACACTACTGTTCTATTCCTGTCTTCTGACTGGAGACATCACATCTGCTCAAATGGTTCAAACAAACTGAGATGGAAATTAGCATAATTATAACAACTCTGTGATCATCTTTAGCAGTAGGTGGTGGGAGGAGACCATGCTGATTATCTTATGATTTAGTATTGGCAAATGTGGGCAATTTATCTTTAAAATAGCATCTTTAAGAGAAAACATTCTGACCAGCCTGGGCATTCCAAGTCATCCTCAAGAACTGGAAACATGGTATGTTTCTATCAGTTTGAAGAATCCTCAAATGACTAGGAATTTTAGGTATGTTACCCCGTGAGCTCTCTTGACCCCATGGAGGAAGGCTCACGTCTAACATAGTGTACCAGCTGTTCCCTATGTTATTGTATTGGAGACATGGTAATTGAGCTCCTCTCAAGTTTGTAGAACCACAATAATTATCCTTCCCTTTAATTCCTTTTCCTGTAGGTACTCTTACAAAAATTACCTTGAAAACGTTCTTAGGTCTTTAACGTGGGAGGAAAGCATGCTTTGTGAAGACCCATGAACTATTGTTTCTGCTTCTGAGATATTGAATTTTTATTCTTTGAAAATATTGTCCCCTCCCTCATGCTCACTTTATAAACAGACACACATACAAATAAGTTTTGACATACAGATACAATATTGATGAGAAATTAAGAAATATTATTCCACATGGCTCTGCTTAGCCCATTCTCTCAAAACATAATTACAGATTACCCAGATTTGAACTGCAAAATTTGCTCCTTTTGTTAGTATTTTGTGTTCCTTCCATTTAAAATATATAGAGAAGGCCCCTTATATAAGGCAAGAGACCCTGGGTACACATTTATAATAATAAACATAAGTTTTAAATAACATGTTGAAAGACTATTTCTTGGCTAAAACAAAGCCACTTAATCATCATTTTTTCATTACCCATAAAGAGATTTGAATTTGTCAGTAAATTCAGATGTCTTTAAGGAAAAGAGACATGTTGCACATATAGGAATAGGTGGGTTAGATCCAGAGTCTTTCTATCTGAATTGAAGGTCGATATGAGTGATTGTCCAAAACAAGGCTGGTTATATGGATGTTAATGGAAGTTCATAGCTTCTCAAAGACAAAGTGAATATCTGTCTAGAATGGACCAAATAAGGAAGGATTGGCTCACCTTCCAACCCTATTTTCAGCAACCTATACCTTAGGTTGGTATGGTATATAAGAACATACTGAGTAGTAACAATAGTACACCTTATCCAATATGAGCCCAAATTCCTGAGAAAATAATGACTTTGATATTTTTTGAAAGGATATGCCTACCCTCTGATTATCCAGAGGTTGATCTGGAAACTTTCCAATAGACGAGGAAGAAATCATTATATAAATGAAGTGATAGAGACTAGTTGCAGGGGAATATTAGCCCTGTGCCATTTAGATTCTGGATTAGCTCAAAAATTCTTCTAGGACCTCTTTCTTATAGCTTTATAGTGCATGGACACTGCTCAGAGCTTCCGAGACAGACTGGGAAGAAGAGGAGTGAACAACAAGCCAGACAGTCATCCCAGAATTACCAAAAGGGGTGAAGATACTAGAAATGTGGTCCTTCCCCAGTCCTGGAAAAGTCTGGTGGACTGGGAATCTCCGACCTGCTGAAGTGAAGCATATCCATATTCTGAGAAGAAGAGATAGAACCTAGTAGAGAGAATGGATCGCTCCCCTTTTCATCAAAGATTGGTGATGCTGGCGTTCAAATTATACAGAAATTTTTAACATTGAGTAATTAGATATTTTTGGATCATGCCTTAGCCAGAGCATGATTTGATAAAAGCACATCCAGCCTAGAGCACCAGGCCCCACAATGGCTCTTAAGTATAGCTCAAGGAAGACACAGCTCATGTGCTGAGGGAACTTTGACAGCTGCTATGTCCATGAGGAGACAATTCCCTGGAAAGCTCTTAAATCAACCTGTTATTTTCTAAAGAAGATTAGCATCCATTCTCTGACCTTCTGTTTCTTCCTTTAAGGATTCCTATCACTGGGTAAGCACACTCTGTCCTCCACAGATCTCTTACCCAGTTACTGCCAGCTTTGGAACCAGATGCACCTGTTGTCTAGAGTCTGGGCTAGATTTCACTTCGGTCTTGCATCTGCCTTCTGTCCTATTCCTAGTTTTTTAAAGTACGACATGTGGAATCTCATACCAAAGAGCCAGGGGCTGAGGATATAGGATGTTGAGGCAGAGAAATCTCATAAACAAGCAAAAAGATGGCCTCTGGATTTAGGTGCTGTGGCTTTAAGTTAATCAGATATCAAATGGAGTAGTGTACTTGGAGTCCAAAAAGAAGAAGACTTGGCTTTTTTTGTTACGAAGGGAATTAAGTAAACAGTTCCCCTACATCAAAGAAGAACGTTCACTCAAACAGTATGGCATAGGAGGAGACAGGTCATGGAAGGAATGGAGCAAACAGAGCTCAGAAATGACTGAGGATGCTGTAAGAGAAGTCACAATAGAGAAGTTGGATGAAAGTGTGTGCACAGTCAGAGCTCTGAGTTCCCCTTGACCTTTAATGTACTTTAAAATGACTTATCACAGCATCAGTAGTTTGCACTGCCGTGAACACTGTGGATAGAAAGTATCACAGGAGAACTGAAAGAAGGACAGGTTGTTAGGATAGAATTTCCTCCCCTAGTAAGTCCATACACTCACTTATTTCCAGACTCTGAGAGGTAGTTTACCCTTTTCAAAAGAGCTGGGTAACACTCCAGCTACCACTAGAGGGCACAGGTAGGACATCTGACAGCTGTCTTTATTCAGGGTACTGAAGTCAGACAGAATTACGTCACTAAGGGTCCCAGGGCTCTTTGGAAAATGAAAATGGGCCAGGAACATTTGTGGTAATTGCTAACTGACGTAACCCGTAGGAGCCACCTCTTCTGTGAGCTGCAGAGACCACAAAGGAGCTGCTGTTGCTCAAGGAACTACTACAGAAGTCATTACCAACTAAAGAAGCTGTTGTGATACTTTGATCTCTGGTAGAGGGTGTGTTCAGGGGTAAGGTATTTATATTTATTTATTTGGAAAATAATCTGGGTCAGTGCAACATATTTCTACATCTCTACACTCATCTTGGCTACTCTTCTCTTTGGCCTCAGAGTTTCGATCACATCTGACTTTTTTATGTGTTCCTTCCCTTTCAACTTCAGGGCCTTTGCACAGGCTGCTTCCCTATCCTGGAATCCTTTCTACCCATTCCCATTTGCTTAGCTAACTTATTCTCTAGCCTTGCTTAAACATTTCCACAGGAATCGTTGATCCTCTCAGAGCACCCTGTCCTGTTTGTTCATAAAAGTAATACTCTTTATCTATCTATCTGTCTATCTGTTTATCTATCTGTCTGTCTATCTATTTATCTATCTTCTTTCCCCGAACTGTCATCTCCATCGGGGGAGCCATTCAATACTTTGGTCACTATTTTTTACTATACTTCATAAAATACCAGTTTCCAAGTAGGTGCTCTGCAAACATCAGTTAAATGAATAAATGCGTGTTTGAATGGAATGTCTACCCACACATAATGATATCCCTTTGCAGATGAGCTTGCCCCACAAGCAGATAGACAGCTCATTTTCTGACATAGATCAGCGTCTTTATATTGTAAGCCTTCATGGAGGCTCTGTGTAATTCTGGTACCATGCACAATGATGCAAGAGAAAAAGTGACATTTTTCTAAGAAAATACAAGTGAGTGGTGGCTACAGCCCATTATAATGAGTTGAGAATGTTACATCAAAAATTTCCAAATACATCTGAGTATTTTGTTTTAAATAAAAATGAAAAGCAAAGGAGAGCAAAAATGCCTATATGAACGTAACTGTATTTTGGGGGGTTGAGAAACATCAGAAAAGATTAATGAAACCACAAGTGTGCTCCCTTGGGTGGAAAGAAAGTTAGTGCCATACTCTAGATTTTCTTCCTTGAATTTCCAGAAATTTGATCCTAAGACAGTAATGAAAGAAAATGCTAATGGTATTCTAAAAGCAGAGGTTCCCTCACTAAGAGCCTAACAGAGTTTCTAGGGGCATGTTCTTTGCACTATTCAAGTGGACATTTCTATTGACAAATAATAATTGCTTTGAAACAGACAGTTACACATGTATTAGGTTATTTTTTGCATAAATACTGCTTGGAAAATGCAATAAATGTGAAGCAACACAACCAGTTTTATGAATGTGTTTGCAAAGGCTCAAAATTGAGCTGCAAAAGTGTCCATTAACAGTACAAGTTAAATTGCTCTTAAGAATGAGAGTCTTAAAGGCATTTTTGGTTTTACCCTAGTGCTGACAGAGTATAAATAAATACAGTATGACTGACATTTCTGCTTTGTGGCTGTGTTGCAAAAATCCATGACCATTGAGAGTACGAATTACAAAACATCTGAAGCTGGAAGAGGCCTTAGAAATTATTTCACAACTAAGGAAGCTAAGTCCCATAGAGCTGAAGTAACTCGCCTAAATTTCACAAGATGATTAGGGGCAGAGTTAAAACTGTAGTGAAGGTTTTCTGGCAGCCAGTCCACTCTTCTTGTGTTCTAAAGTTTTCTTTTATTGAGAGCTGGTACTTTATATGTCCTTCAGAGTTTACTAAAGTTCTAGAAATCAGGATGCCAACTTCAAAAAAAGAAATTGGCTTATCTTGGCTAAAGAGTCTCTTAATTTTGTGAAAAGAAAGAATACTATGGAAATTTCGCATCATTTGCCAACCCTAAAACAAACGCACGCTAATCTAGTGCATTGCAATTACCGCTTGGGGTCCCCTGGGTTGACTGTGCACACAGACTCAGGCTCAGACCTTCCAAGACTTAAGTCTGAATGGTGACTGCTCTAAGGAAAGAAAGGATCAAAACGAGGAAACCATTGTCACAGGTTTTCAGTTAAGCAAATTATAACACAGAGGGAACCATTCTTCAGTCTCTAAAAGAGAAAACGCTGTATATTTGTTTCTAAAAATTTTGTTAGCTCCTATTTTCAGAAGATTTATTTTTTAAAAAAGCAAAGTTAAGGCAAAGTTTATCAGATTCTCTCTTCTGTAAATTCATCACAAGCATTTGTTAAGCTCACTCTCGATAACCTACATCAGTGCTTTTTACTCTCTAACAGATGAAGGTCCTAGATTTTGGAGGCCCCCTCCTGCTATGAGCCTTGAAAGTCAGCGATGCTCAACTGGGAGCACTAAAGAAAAGCCGGGGTAACGTGAGCTGTACTGTGTGCTGGGGATCTTGTTGTAATTGGCAGTGGGGGTATTGGAATGTATACAGTATTAAATAGCATATTCCAAATGTACCATTGATTTGCTTTCAGTCAAAATATTTATTTCATGGTTCGACGTGATGTTAAGGGAAGCTGTGAGATTTATGTGTTTTTCTTAAAGTGGAGGTTAGTTTTAAACAGTCAAGAAATATATTTACAAATGAAATCATGTTGCTAAGTACTCTTTGTTTTTTAGATAGACTGCAAGGATAATCCATCTTAATTCGAATTTGCACAGAAGATAATATTTATGTTTATATTTTTGTAATTTTTAAATTTTGGTATAATTTCCAACTTACTAAAAATTATAAGAAACTTATATGTACTCTTTACCCAGATTCACCAATTAATTCCATTTGATCACATGTTGCTTTATTGCTCTACATATGCATGCATGTATGTATGTATGTATTTATATATAGAGATTTTTTCTGAACCATTTTCAGAGTAAGTGGGAGACATCATGCCCATTTACCTTTAAACAGGTTTTATATTAGTCCCTAAGAAAAATTGCGTTCTCTTATATAACCATAATGTAGCTAACAAAATCAGGAAATTTAACCTCGATACATTATTATAATTTAATCTACAGTCAATATCAAATGCCATCTACTGTCCCAATAATATCCTTTACACTTACTAATTTGTTGGGTCCAGGATCCAGTCCAATGTCATGCACTGCATTTGATTGTCAGAACCCTTCCACAGCCTTTGTTTCTGTTTCTTTACATTTGCATTTTTTTAAATATAAAGATTGTAGGCTAGTTAATTTGTAAAATGTTCCTCAATTTGGATTTGTCTGATGTACACTGCAAATCATTTTATAACAAAGTTCTAGAGCTTTTGATGGACAAAGATGGTAGTGGGGAAAGCGTGTTCCTTGATTTGAGAGTGTAGGAAGCAAAGCTTTGAGTAGTTGCAGAGAGAATATTATTGGACTCTGCTAAATCATAGCCTTGTAAGTCATTTAGACAATTTAATATAATTTTACAGGTAATTAATTTGCATTACATATAATTTTCTTCCTATTTTTGGTAATAAACTCATTAAATTTTGTCATTTTGTGGCTTCTTTCATTTCACATTGTGTTTAAATGAAGCTAATATTTCAGGAAACATCTATTTCCTTGATTCACTAAACTTATCAGTCTGAAACTGACATTCTTTTGTTTTAATCAGAAAGATTTTTAAAGCAATATCTGAATAGTGTTCATTATTTCCTTCCTATATTAACATGTTATGTGAGTGGATTGATCTCCAACAACCTTCCTGGGATGTAGATACCAATAACCCAATGACAGACTGGAGGAAACTGAGCCTTGCTGGCAAAGAGACTTCCTTAGAATTACACATCCAGGAAGCAACATTCAAATTCTGAATGAAAATCCCAGGATTGTTTTCCTGTTAGCAAAAGAAAAGTGGTTATACCATCTACTATTTAATAAGAGTATACATAGTGATTCAATTCCTTGAATGGGTGTGAGCCAATTGACCTTGACCAAGGAGAGGTATCCTCATGCTTCAACCCCAGATGTAGAACTTCAAGTTCAAATGTAACTTGAATCATCATTTTCCAAAAAGAGCTGACTTGCAGATCACAATGTTCATTATATGCCGGGTGCTCAGGTATACAGACCCTCAATTATATAACCAGCAAGTGCTTCACGGCCAAATGACAATTAATTTCAAAACCATAATCTCTTAAACCTCAATTGTCTCATTCGAAATTAGACGTATTAATATCCTTGCCCCAGCATTATTTTGAGACAATGTATGTGAATGTTTCTTCTCAATAAACAATAGATATTAATAACACTTTCTCTAATTTGTTTGTTTTTTTTTTACTCATCAAGATGGCTATGTTGGTTCATGTAGTTAACTTTGTGTGAAAGAATTTAATTTCCATAATTTAAATTCATGTAGAAAAATTTTCACGTTTTACGTGTCTTGGCATAGCGGTAAGAGTGCGGACTCTGCAGCCAGGCCACGGGCTCACATCCCAGCTCTAAGGCAGATGCCCCTGTCCATGGGAATTGCTTAAATGGTGACTCTCCAAGTCATTCTGGCAACCAGAGAACTGTTATCTTTTTCAAGTAGTAATTCTCCAAACATAATATGATTTTCACTAATAATCTTAGTTTTAGAAAGTGAAATTATGACTTTACAGAGAAACCTGATTCAAACAATGGATTATTACGTTTGGTTTTTTTCCCTTTCTTTCTTTCTAAGACACAAGAGAGAGAAATGCCACCCATCAGAATTGTACTATCCAAGCCATGACATTTTTGATCTAGTCTTTACACAGCATCCCATTAGAGTTCCAGAGAAACCCTTACTTTCTATTATGTCAACGACACCTTCGCTGGCCTGGAGCCATCATCAGCTCTGGGAGCACTGAACCATGAAGCAATATCTCTGTAGCTAGGCCAAATAGGCCATGACCTGACAGGCTATAAAGTGGTCATTATCTCCTATTAAATCTGAAATCTGTGCTTTGCATATTTTAAAACAACTATCCAGTTGCACTATAGAGATATATTTGCCAAATGAATAATTAGATTTTTAGGAGACGATAAAGAGGACCAAAATGCTTTCTACTGTGCCAAAAACAAAGTCAATTCAGATTTTATTTTCTCTCCTCCTCTGTTTTTATCCTCACTCTCTGGCAGTCATACCAAAAATATTTCAATAACAGATAAATAGACTTCTGTTGCACAATTTAGCACATAGAACCAAGTCTGGGTTGATGTTACGTGGGTGCCAAAGCATTCTGTGCTGTGCACTCTGGCTGCTTTCTTGTACAGTTGGGTAAAATGCTGTGGATGGTCAGCACCTCATATTTCCTTTGTTTGGTTGATGGGTTTACAAAGAGAGTTTTATAAAATGTAAAATGACTGAATGGGCCACTTAAATGTCAAAGCTCAGAAGACGTTTGCTTTTATGGTTTAAAATTTAAGTGTTTTTTTTTCCCTACTCCCTGGAGAAGTCTAAGTAACTCATTTCATACTGCTTTAATGGTAGAGATGGAAGTGACTTTAGAAAGATTTGGAATAGGATTGAAATATAACTATATAAAATATCCTATTAACTCTTGCCCCCTGTTTTACATTTTGAAGAAGATTTTTAACTAAACTCTTGAAGCTCAGTACCTATGATGTCATTAAACATTTTTCACTTCAGTGGATTGTGACTCTGGAAAATTTGCAACTACTCTTTTCAGCAGGGGATTAAACTTTCAGGGAATAAATTAAATTGGGTTAAAATGTCTAACAGAGTTTTCAGATGAGTGCTTTATTCAAGTAGCACAGAGACATGTTAACTTTGAAATGAAACTCTAGTTAGGTAAATAACTTTTGTCAAGAACCTATTGCTCAGGTGCCGCACTGCTCTAAGCTACTTTATTAATATTGGTTTGCAATCTTCAGTACAGGTGCAGAAAGAAATTTTAAATGCAATTAAAGCTGAGCTAGAAGGCCACACTGCGTTTTAATCAAAAGCTGAGTTCAAGCCTGCTTTACATATAATATTTGCAAAGAAAGATTCCTTTCTCACATTAAGTAAGACTGCATAAATACTCTAATTTGAAGGGGCAAATGCATTTCAAGGAGAAACGCAAAGAAAGAACAGTGCCATATCATAAGGAGTGTTACAAGCACCTAAAGAAATATTGTTTCAGGAATACATTCCTATATTATTAATTATTAATAGCTATGACTTTTCAAACCCTGAACTATGAAGTCAAAATGAATGTATGTATATATATAGGGGTGTGTGTGTGTACACACACGTATCAACAAGATTTTTTCTGTGAATACACACACATATACATGTATATATACACACGATGCAATTTTTTCATTTTATTGTTTAACATTTATTAGGGAAATCTAGAATCCATTACTATCAAAGTCATTTAAAATCAGATGTAAATGTTGTAAAAAGCAAAATGTTTCTCATTATTCAATCATATTCACAAGCGAGAGCATAAAATAGGGCAAGAAGATCGGAAATTAGTATGCCTAGAGGCACCCTTAATTCAAGACAAAGGATGCATCACCCCTAAAGTCATGCTTTTATGCTCCTTTGGGAGCCTATGAAGGGAAAAAAGATAGAGGGAGAAAGAAATAGGAATAGGACAACTTGGGTAAGAGAAGAAATGGACACATTTCCAATCACATTCAACCAGTTGTTTTGGCATGTTAAATAGTTAACACCTGCGCAACATGAGGATACATGCTGGGCACCAGGCAGCGTCCTGGAGTCTTGCTGCTGTGCTAGTCGACGCTTTAGAGGCTGGACCTTAGGGAGGTGAGGAAATTATCCTGGGGAAAGAGCCAGAAACCAGAGTGGCCAGCATAGCAATGGGTGTGGGAGTGGCGGGGTGGGGGTGGGGACACTCCAGTGGCTCAAGGCAGTGGCTATTTACCAACTATTACATAAGTATTTAAATATTTTAACACTGGTGCATACTAGCTAAATATCTACCCCGTTTTTTTCATCAGTTACACTTCACCATTCATCTGTCTAGAAACACAAATATATCTCAATAATATCCACTTAACGCCAAAAGCCAAGGAATTCAGAATGGCTAAAAGGCAATGGAAAGCGTAGAAACACACTTTGCGCACTTTTAAAAATTCCTTAATCTTTGGGGCTGGCCCCGTGGCCGAGTGGTTAAGTTCGCGCGCTGCGCTGCAGGCAGCCCAGTGTTTTGTTGGTTCGAATCCTGGGCGCGGACATGGCACTGCTCATCAGGCCACGCTGAGGCAGCGTCCCACATGCCACAACTAGAAGGACCCACAACGAAGAACCTACAAGTATGTACCGGGGGGCTTTGGAGAGAAAAAGGAAATAATAAAATCTTTAAAAAAAAAAATTCCTTAATCTTTAACATTTACCCTCTGTAATGCATAGGTAGAATTCTTTAGCGTTATCACTGATATGATAAATTGGATAAAAATCTACTGTACTTAATTATGAATTTTCTAAGTAAATACTTTTGTTAAACTTACCTTTGCATGAGACTATGAAACAATGTTGATGCTTTTTTCTTTTTTCTTTTTTTTTGTCTTTTTGGTTTTTTATCCATTAAACTTAATCGCAGAGTCTAGGATTTGGAAAAATTATATTAGCTAAATTCCCTTCCTTAGTGCTTTTTATACAAAGAATTATAGACTAAAGTTATATTCAGAGCCACCTTGAAGGGGAAATGAAATGAGAAGGCTCAGTGATGTTTTGGGGTGTGTGATATGGCAAAGAGGAAGCTGAAGTTCACCCGGTGCTCACATTGCTTCACTACTGTGAAGAAAGTTTTAAAGAATAATTTGAGTTTCTTTTTAACTCCTAGAGATGCCAGTTCCTTCTCCCTGTCTGCTTTCCTGCTTTGTTGTCTTCACCACGTGAACCCCCAACAGTGCTCAGCACCGCAAGGCATCATCGTCTCAATATGCATATGTCAATCACATTACCTGTGCCCAGCACTAAATTTTCTGATCAGGATTTCAAGTCCTGATAATGCTCCTAATTTGGGGACACATCTCCCTTCATCTCCTACTTCAATTGACTATTCCTGTTTACTATCCCACACCTGTAGCTTATTGTATTCTGATTACAAGTCTGCCATTTTCCTGATCTGGAATGTTCTCCCAAAGACTGTTATGTAACCTGTGTTACTTTCTTTTTCACAACCCCAGTTGCCTTCAAATCTTGTCTCTTTATAACCTTCCCAAATCACCTTATTTGGAATCAAAAAACAGTAACTTTGGCATTTTGCCTTTCCGTAACCTGTTATAGCAGCATGCAAGGAAACCTGGCTCAAACCTTAGAGAGCCACAAGTTCAAATTCTGGGTCTGCCATTGTGTGACCATTAGCAAGATGGCTATCCCCTCTGAGCTTCAGATTCCTCATCTGCAAAATTAGGGATGCTAATCATATAATCCATAGGGCTGATACAAGAAGTAAATGAGATCATGTTTGTGAACTGTTTGGTACAGAGTCATTATTTGATTCAGAGCTGTTGCTATTTTAGGGGTCTTCCTAGGTTTTAGTTTAATGTTTAATTTGTACTTTTCCTCTTTCTTTCATTCTATTGCAGTCTTATGAAGGGCAGACTACTCATCTAAAACTTCATATCTTCCCAAGACACAAGAGGGAAGAATTCCTCATTCACTGGGCACTCTGCAATATTGACTGACTTTTCAGAAGAGTTTGAACTACTCATTTGTCTGAAGAGTTGATTTACTTTGCTATCTTAGAGTGTCATGAAAATGTAGCATTACAAAATCTGGCGGGGATTACTATAGCTGCTGACACAAAGATTTATTATCTAGATGAGATATTTAATGCAGACTCAATTCAGAAACAGCCTGGTAAAACTTTTGGATATTTTACTGAAAAAGAAAAGAAAAAGAGAAAGAAGTGATCCTGAAATTAAGCAGACTGAATTCAACATTGAATTAGGGACACATAACTTAATTGTGTCCACTGTCAATATACATAGAAACACTTGAATCCAGTACCTAACAGGCAATGCCAGTGCTGTGGTCACATTAGCACACATCCAGTAAATCAAACTCCATCTTTCATCTCTCTTTTGTTAAAGGACAATCTTGAGCTTTCAGAAAAAAACAAATGAGCAAAACAATATGATAGAGTAGAATTTCTGGTTATGAAGCTAGAAAATTAATGGCAGATAATATAAACATAATTGTCTCACAACCGGACGGCATTCAAACCAGTATCCCTGACCTCAGCCGCTCTCTACATTAGTCCATCTTCCATACTGTAACCGTAGTATTCTTTCCAAAATTTGCTTTCAACACAGCAATTGTCTACTCAAAAAAGTCAATGGTTTCCTAATTTCTGTAGGATATTTCTTAGCCTGGCATTCAAATTCCACAAGGATCAGGCTCCTCTCTAGTTACCTAAACCTGTTCCCTATTATCAATAAAACAGACCCTCAGTCCTTCCCAGTTCATGCTCACCTCCTGCTTAAGTTCAAGTCTTTGTTCATTCTTCAACAATCTGTGTCCCCTACCAGGCGCATGCCCCCACACAGGCATATATACAAACATTCACACACACTCTCAGGCCCATACACAAAACTTCTTTCCCCATTGCCCTTCAAAATGTGTGTACTCTTCAGGCCCAGCAATAGTCTTGTCTCCTGCCAAGAATCACGCCAGACCATGCTGATCTCCCTTTTTCTGAACATACAAAGGCCTCTCTGACACCATTTTTTTGTGACGCAGCTTGTAATGTGACTTAACTGTATTTAGTTGTTATGTTCTGTGTTCCCAACCAGATCATGAGCTTCTAAAGGGAAGAGTTGCTGCCTTCATTTCAACTTCCACGCCTGCCTCAGTGTTAGACTCATAGGAAGGATACAGTCAATCCTTTGAGAAAAAATCATACTATTTTACACCACAGGTAAATAACCCACTGCTGGACTAACCACACAGTAATATTTGACTGATTTCAAAGTTAAGACAGGGAAAAGGCAAAGAAAACTACACATGCGAACATCTGAAAGGCTACCAGGGTCAATAAATAGGTATGTCAATAAAGTTTTTGTTTTCATCTCTAGGAGTATTGAGTATCTAGGTCAGTTGTTTGCAGTCACCATTTGGAAACGAGTCATTCTTCAATTTTCCTTTTACTAGGAACACTCTAGGATATGAGTTGAAAGTTATTTTGCTTTATCTTAATTTAAACCTGCTGAATATAGAGGTGTAGCACAAGGATATAGGAAATAAAATTTATTTTCCATGGAATACAGCATCCTTGCATTATCACAAAACTATACTTGACATGTTTGTCCAATAACCAGGTAGGCAAACCGGAAAAGATTTATGTGTTTGGCAGTTGATCACACTTGGTCTTCAATGCCATTTCATTAACAGGTTTCCTCTTGAGCTTGTTTTACAGAAAAAGAATTCAAGGTTTAATTCCCCAATCCCAGAGAAATGTGTCTTTTGAAAATGTAAAATGTGAATTGCAGAAGAAAGAGAATGAACCTCACACTTTAGTAAAGCACCCTCCATGCCTTACAACGAGACTTGATTAAAAGATGAAAATCCACCTCAAGATTTCCAGATAGACAAGAAGGCCCATTTGCCCCAGCTGCCTGGAGACATTTTAACAGCAGGCACTTTGAGCTTTTAATGAAAATCAGGTTGAACAGTGTGGTATCAGGAAGCTGCCCAACCTGTCTGTCTGTGAGAATAAACTGCTCAACTTGCAGCGCCCGCCTCTTCTAATCAAGAGCTCAAACACCCCCATGAAGTCTCAGAATTGTTCTTAAAACCAGGGCTGATCCTTACAAAGAAGGCTTTTAAAATATCAATACAGCCACTGCCTAATTATTCAATTCTGTTCATAGAGCAAAGGAGATTCTTTTCTGACCCCTGCAGTGATTAATTTATGCCCTGAAGCGTAAGATTTGATTACCCCTCTCTTAGCATGTATAACGCGTGAGTCTTATTACTGGTCATAAAATTATTCAGCCACCATACTTGGTTCAATGGCCTCCTGAGGCAGTAAGTTCAGCGATTTGGCTGCCTGCTGGTAGAGATATATAGCCCGACACTAGCTCGGAATTTACCTGCTACTTGTTTTATCAGTATATGTTTGATGTAAATGATTTCTAAATTCCCGGGAAATTATTGTACCTGGTTAAAAAAAAGACAGAAGAAAAATAATTTGTCTATAAAAGACATACAGACTGATATTTACCAGTGTGCTCATGAAATAGGATGTTTCAATTGAAGGGAATGTTCTGATTTAGTCAGAAATCTTTTGGGTTTTCCACTCTTTATAAAACACATTAGTCCATGTTTCTGGCTCAGTAAGTACAGTATAATGTGCTGAGTATAATTAATACTTCTCTGATAACTGTAAGCCCCAGAGTGCCTAAGATCTTCATACTGAACATTAATTATCATGCCCAGAAGGGTAAGTGGCAAAGAAGGAAGAGCCTAGGTTTGCAATGCTCAAATCATATAACAAAGCTGGAAATATTTAGGCTCTTTATATTGGTCTTATTTGTTTATACTTTACCTCATTCTGCAAAGGATTTGAGGCATCTAATACACCACATAACTTTTTTTTTAATTGAAAGTATCAGGGCAAAAGGAAAATGTAGATGACATATAAATGATCAAGCAAAAGGATAAAAAAAGGTACCTAGGCTACAAGATGTGGACAAGGCAGAATGGGAAACAGAATCAACCACAAAATTCACTGTTAAAAAGATTAAAACACAACTATAACAAAAACTCTTGTTTTGGAGAAGCACAGGTTTTTTTCTTGATTATGTGTACTCATAATAATAATTGTATTATTATTTTATGGTAAATAAATTTCATGAAATAATTTTATGAGGAATCTCAGAAAAAGAACACTACTGGGTGATGTTGTCTGGTTTTCTCACACTATAGTGTGCATATGGATCACTTGGGGGTCTGATTAAAAGACAAATTCTGACTCAGTGCATCTATAGTTGGAGCCTGTGATTCTGAATTTCTAATAAGCTCTTGGGTAATGCCAAGGCTGCTGGTCTGTGGACAGCATGTTGAGTAGCAGGATATAGACAATATCAAGGATATTCTTGCTAGCAATCCATCAATAATGAACTTAATTTCCTATAGCGTTCCTCATAGTATGCTGATGGCATAACATCAATACAGTAAGTGAAATTCTGTAAAAAGTAATTTTATGAGATGGAGTATAAAAACATGTGTCCCAGGCACACATATCTCTGAATGTCTACTTTGGCCCAAAGGCAAAATTTAAAACACTTGGACAAGCAAAGGGTGAACAATATATCTTCCTTCATGTCAGTTGAATGAATGAACTAATAGGCATTAAGTTCCTCATGTCTGATGATTTTTCTGAGTGAAGAAAAGAATTAAGAATTCTTTATAGAGTATGATTTGGTTTTTTGTCATCATAGTGATTCAAAATGTAGGCCGAATCCTTTGTAATAACAGTTTTAAATTAATTCAATGTAAAATTTGCATATTCATATATATGAATGCATGTTAAATTATTTAAAGATTTATGTTTTCTTTCTAAGCAAAATTTCAAGCATTGATCATCTTCAAAAGAAAAAAACTTTCATCTGCAATATTTAAGCAATTATTCTAAACTATGTAAAAATTAAAAAGAAAGGAAAATTTTTAAAATTAATTATTTCTATAATGTAATTTATTTCTTTTTTGAAGTAAATCATGAAACAGTAGAATTACAAAGTTAAAAGAAGCCTCCTTTTTGAAAAGAAGGAATTGAGGCTCACGTAGCTGAAATGACTTTCTCAAAGTCACACAGCTAACAAATCCCAGAGTTAGGCCTTTGACTACAAGACCATTGCTTGTCTCCCATATGTCACACTGCTTTACTATCATTATTCAAACTGACCCCAACATCATTGTAATTGACCCCAACATCATTGTAACTCAATATAGTGTTAAAAATAGAGGGGAAAAAAAAGGAAAGAGGAGTATATTCCACTCACTCACTGAATATGTATGGAGAACCATGAACATGATAGTCATTGACTTGGGAATAGAAGGGCAGTATGCAATAGTGGACAGCACTGCCAACTCCTCTTGGGACACACAATTTAACATGCACTTATCGTAAGTTGTTATAATACAGCCTGAGGAGTGCTATGCTACAAATGCGTATAAAGTGTTGTAGGAATTAAAGGAGGTGATACTTGAGATGAGTTTTGAATTTTGGATATATTTTGGTAGGTAGGATAGAGAAGCTGGGTCTGCCAGAAACACAAAAGTGTAAAAAAGCATAATGTATTGAGTAAGGCCAAATAAGTTTCTTTTAACTCTAGGAAATTGGGAGAGAGTAATGAGCTGGAGGGAGAGAAATGGAAATCAAAGATACATATAGGTTTCTAGCTTAAATAGTAACAGTCAACCTAATAGAGCCAACAAGTCATTAAAACATCTTAATACTTATTTTTTAGATAATTAAAAGAGTTCTGTCTAGTGTAGTCAACCTGCCCCCAGTTGAGGCTCCTCCCTCCCCAACTGGGTATGGTGCCATATTGAAGACATAGTGTTGGCCTTTATAGTTGTCAGGTTAGTCACTCAGGACTGACAGTAACCGGGCCAGTCTTGGTAAGGGGATGTCCATGTTGTTGAGTCCAGGAATAGCCTCTATTTCTGCAGCCATGGTTACTCTGTCCACAGGCCCATTGAGCAAGAATGAGAGTGGCTGAGGAAAGAAGAAAACTGACAATCAGAGCAAGGGTCATCTTGACGACAGGATCATTCAGAGCTGGTTCTCTGGTAAATGCCCTTTGTTGGACATTCACACGGAACATGAACATCTTTACACTCTGACCATTTCAAGAGGATTGTGAACTCACCTTAACCAAGTTGAGTACTCCTTAGCACTCAGCTAGTCATAAGAAATTCCCCTCTGAGGCTTTAGTTATGCATTGAGGGAAGAGGGGTAATATAGTAGGAATATGTGTAGTAAGTCTGAGCCACTTGCTTATGCCTTTTGGATCTGCTGAAGCCTGATCTTGAACGCATTTTTCCATTAGTGGTGAGCCACCGTTGCGCGTGCCTAACCGAATACCCAGTTCATGATGGCAGCTAAATTTGCATGGCCACTTGATAGCCCATGGTCAGGCATTCCAACTCTTTCAAGGGCTGAGAGCCTTGTAGGAACTGTTTTTCAAAAAGATATCTTAAAAAGGAGACATAGCTTTGCTCCAAACCTCAGAAATCATAACTGTGATTTTCCTACAAGGATACGTCAGAAGTTTCACAAGGATCTCTATTTCTAGACACAGAAAATATTATTGGGTCCGATGGGTCATTGGGCTCAAAAAGAAGAGCAGTTTGCACTGCCACATTACTAGTTGCAGAGACTTTTCCTGCTATGGTTTGAGTTACTCAGTAAATGTGGTAGAGTAACAAACCCAAATGTGGTATATACTGTCTTCCAAATCCAAATAAACCAACCAAACTTTGTGCTACCCTAATCTTTGAGGATTAAATTAGGTCAGAGAGAAGGAGTGTTGCCACCACCCTAAAGCAAGACCATGAAGATACACTACTGATCCTGTTAGGTAAAAACATACTGCTGCTGCTGATCCTTACAAATTGTTAGATAAAAGCATTTTCCAGATCAATAGCTGTGCACCAGGTCCAAAGGGCTGTGTTGATTTGCTTCAGTAAAGAAACCACATCTGGAACCACAGCTGCAATTGGAAACACTGCTTGATTATGTTTAAGATAATCCATGGTAATTCTCTAAAATACATCCATCTTCTTCAAAGTCCAACCAAGTGAATTAAATGAGGACATAATGGAAATAACCACCCCTGCATATTTCAAGTCTTTGATAGTGTCACTAATCTGCAATTTTCCTAGGGCTACTACACTACTTTAGGTTCGCCATCTTGTCAGAGAAGGAAAGTTCCAGAAGCTTACACATGCCCTTCCTGCCAGAATAGTCCTTATTTCAGGAGTCAGGGTCAAATGTGTGGAACTTTACAGTTACTGTATAAGTGTGTTCCAATTACACCCACAGGCACCAGGGTAATAATCACAGGGTGATTCCATAAACTCACTGAGGGGATAAGCTTTGTCCAAAACACCATTTGTTACCTCAGGATTGAGACCTCAGGCAGATCGGGACTTGCATACACCTGTGAGTGCATTCTAAAATCTAATCTGGTGCCCTAAGTACCTCTCTGGCTTCACCCTAGTCTAAGCCCTGTGTCGCTTGACCATGACCATATTCCCAATTCAAATGGTGAATTGCAGTAATATTTTGGGTCCCCATGAATTAGCATAAATTTAGAAACAATGTTTACTAATCCCTAAGAATTCTGGGTGTTTCCTCTCTCAAGTATATAATTGCCCTAGTTAGCGGTTGCAGATCCCTTTGGGAAAAGCTTCGAGGAAGAATAAACATAGACTGTGGCAGGGTTTCAAGGTTTATCTTTAGAAGGACTTGGCCTCTAGGTCTGCGAACTGTCTTAGTCTGGAAACTTAGTGGCAGACCAGGACCCTCCATTGTGGTGACTTAAGTCAGGTTTATGGGCACCAGACCTAGAGTTTTGTCTTCCTATAGTTTAAGTGATATTTTAGTAAGGTGTCCATATCATATCTTTTCCTTCTATGAATACTATGATAATTATTACAACCCAAAAACCCATGTAGGTACAAATACTCAATACTCATTTACCCCCACTGCATTCTACTAATGCTTTCACCTTAACTCTAAAGGCACTGCCACTTGGACTTTGCCCCTCCAGAATTCTAACATCCCCAGTGAATTCAAGAAGCCTATCTCAATGTCAGCATCTCCCATGATCTGGCCTATAAAAGACGATGATCTCAGGGGTGTTCTACTCAATAATGTATTTCCAATGCCTAAATTGAAGGAATGTCTTTGGGTTCTTTCTGGAAATATAGTGTGCACGTGTTGTGGCGGTGCTGGTGGTAGTGGTAGTGGTGACAGTGATGGGGGCAGGGATTAATTGTGAAGGTCATGTAAAATAAGTCTACTCCAAAATACCTACTCCCATTTACCTTTTAATTCTTTACTCAATATTATACCACAGGAATTTCAGCCTCATTAAATGTAGGCCGCCACTGAATCAAAGTTTCAGTCAACTAACCAAGTAAATTTTTAGAACCGCATCCAGCTGCACAGACTAAAACACTAACTCACAAATTTCTACCAAGTTTGCCATCTCAACATGTACATAATTGCGGGAACATCAAGTGAGGGGAGCCTAGCGTAATTTTGTGTCTGTTTTTAGTGAAGTTGACTCAGAAGCAACATGAAATAAGGGAATCTATTAGGGATGCTATGAAAGCTCTCTGATTCTCTAACAGTGACTTGAAAT